>NC_092726.1:60645474-60945474 GCF_047496885.1 Scyliorhinus torazame
CAATGTACCATCGCTCAGTTAGCCACACAATACACCACACACCATCCAGACATGCTATGTACCATAGATAAGGTCAGTCACCCAGTAAATCACACACCCCTCACATATGCAATGTACCATCGCTCAGTTAGCCACACAATCCCACACACCCGTCACATGCGCAATGTACCATATCCCAATCCGTCAGGCATTAAACTACACACTCTTCACAGACGCAATGCGCCATACCCCAGTCAGTCACCCAGTACACCACACACCCCTCACATACGCAATGGACGATAGCCCAGTCAGTCACCCAGCAATCCACACATCCCTCACATACGCAAAGTACCATAGCCCAGTCAGCCACCCAGTAAACCGCACACTCCTCATATAGACAATGTACCAAAGCCCAGTCAGTCACCCAGTAAACCACGCACCCCTCACATACACCGTCTACCATAGCCCAGTCAGTCACCCAGAAAACCACAAACCCCTCACATACGCAATGTACCTCAGCACAGTCAGTCACCTAGTACACCACACACCCCTCACATACGCAATGTGTAGGGCAGCACAGTAGCATTGTGTATAGCACAATTGCTTCACAGCACTAGGGTCCCAGGTTCGATTCCTGCTTGGGTCACTGTCTGTGCGGAGTCTGCACATCCTCCCCGTGTGTGCGTGGGTTTCGTCCGGGTGTTCCGGTTTCCTCCCACAGTCCAAAGATGTGCAGGTTAGGTGGATTGGCCATGATAAATTGCCCTTAGTTTCCAAAATTGCCCTTAGTGTTGGGTGGGGTGACTGGGTTATGGAGATAGGGTAGCGGTGTTGACATTGGGTAGGGTGCTCTTTCCAAGAGCCGGTGCAGACTCGATGGGCCGAATGGCCTCCTTCTGCACTGTAAATTCTATGATAATCTATGAGTCGCAAAATGTTGGTTTACAGGTGCAACAGGTGATTAAGAAGGCAAATGGAATGCTGTCCTTCATTGCTAGAGGGATGGAGTTTAAGACTAAAGAGGTTATGCTGCAATTGTATAAGGTGTTAGTGAGGCAACGCCTGGAGTATTGCGTTCAGTTTTGGTCTCCTTAGTTGAGAAAGGACGTACTGGCACTGGAGGGTGTGCAGAGGAGATTCACGAGGTTAATCCCAGAGTTGAAGGGGTTGGATTAAGAGGAGAAGTTGAGTAGACTGGGACTATCCTCGTTGGAATTTACAAGGATGAGGTGGGATCTTATAGAAACATATAAAATTATGAAAGGAATAGATAGGATAGATGCGGGCAGATTGTTTCCACTGGCGGGTGACAGCAGAACTAGGGGGCATAGCCTCAAAATAAGGGGAAGGTGATTTAGGACTGAGTTGAGGAGGAACTTCTTCACCCAAAGGGTTGTGAATCTATGGAATTCCTTGCCCAGTGAAGCAGATGAGGCTCCTTCATTAAATGTTTTTAAGATCAAGATAGATAGTTTTTTGAAGAATAAAGGGATTAAGGGTGATGGTGTTCGGGCGGGACCGTGGAGCCGTTTCCACAAAAGATCAGCCATGACCTCATTGAATGGCGGAGCAGGCTTGAGGGGCCAGATGGCCTACTCCTGCTCCTAGTTCTTATGTTCTTATGTTCTCAATAATCCATGGGAGCAGAGGACAGGCAGTGTGGCCTCGGGAGCCTCCAATTAAAAAGCTGTTTCAGAGATTTATGTGCTGGACATAGTTAACCATTATCTTCTCAATAATCCCTGGGAGCAGGGGACAGGCTGTGTGGTCCGGGAGCCCCCAGTTAAAGTGCTGTTTCAGAGACCTCTGTAACTGTATATAGTTAACCATTTACTTCTTCTCAATTAACCCCATTCTTGTTATACAATAAGCCCCTGCAGTGTTGCCACAAACGACCACAGTTCTGTAACCAGCTCCTTGTTATATCAGATTTGACAGGACCATCCACACCCTGGTGTCAGGCTCCAGGCCGTGCTGAAGGAGGTGACACCGTTCTGTAACCAGCACCTTGTTATATCAGATTTGACAGGACCATCCACATCCTGGTGTGAGGCTCCAGGCCGTGCTGAAGGAGGCGACACCATTCTGTAAACAGCACCTTGTTATATCAGATTTGACAGGACCATCCACAGCCTGGTGTCAGGCTCCAAGCCGTGCTGAAGGAGGCGACACCGTTCTGTAACCAGCTCCTTGTTATATCAGATTTGACAGGACCATCCAGAGCCTGGCGTCAGGCTCCAGGCCGTGCTGAAGGAGGCGACACCGTTCTGTAACCAGCTCCTTGTTTATCAGAATTGACAGGACCATCCACAGCCTGGTGTCAGGCTCCAGGCCGTGCTGAAGGAGGCGACACCGTTCTGTAACCAGCTCCTTGTTATATCAGATATGACAAGACCATCCACAGCCTGGTGTCAGGCTCCAGGCCGCGCTGAAGGAGGCGACACCGTTCTGTAACCAGCTCCTTGTTATCTCAGATTTGACAGGACCATCCACAGCCTGGTGTCAGGCTCCAGGCCGTGCTGAAGGAGGCGACACCGTTCTGTAACCAGCTCCTTGTTATCTCAGATTTGACAGGACCATCCACAGCCTGGTGTCAGGCTCCAGGCCGTGCTGAAGTAGGCGACACCGTTCTGTAACCAGCACCTTGTTATATCAGATTTGACAGGACCATCCACAGCCTGGTATCAGGCTCCAGGCCGTGCTGAAGGAGGCGACACCGTTCTGTAACCAGCACCTTGTTATATCAGATTTGACAGGACCATCCACAGCCTGGTGTCAGGCTCCAAGCCGTGCTGAAGGAGGCGACACCGTTCTGTAACCAGCTCCTTGTTATATCAGATTTGACAGGACCATCCAGAGCCTGGCGTCAGGCTCCAGGCTGTGCTGAAGGAGGCGACACCGTTCTGTAACCAGCTCCTTGTTTATCAGATTTGACAGGACCATCCACAGCCTGGTGTCAGGCTCCAGGCCGTGCTGAAGGAGGCGACACCGTTCTGTAACCAGCTCCTTGTTATCTCAGATTTGACAGGACCATCCACAGACTGGTGTCAGGCTCCAGGCCGTGCTGAAGGAGGCGACACCGTTCTGTAACCAGCACCTTGTTATATCAGATTTGACAGGACCATCCACAGCCTGGTATCAGGCTCCAGGCCGTGCTGAAGGAGGCGACACCGTTCTGTAACCAGCTCCTTGTTATATCAGATTGCCTCACACTTTGCTCCTGGGTTCGGAGTAGGTTGGTAAAGTGTTCTTGTAATTCCCCAAGATGCTGGTACAAAGACCATTCTCCTCTATCTGTTCGGCTCTTCCCTCTCTGCAGCCTTTGTTCCATTTGTTGGTCATGTTCCAGACCCAGATTCACGGTAACTACAGTCCCCAGACCTCGTTCAGAGCTGGGTGACCAAATTATCTGTTCTCCCTTAATGTCTGCAACAGCTCACAACACAACCTGCAGAAAACCATCCTCGGCATCTTCACTCACCTTCCAATAACACAACCTGCAGAAACCCATCCTCCGCATCTTCACTCACCTCCCAAAAACACAACCTGCAGAAACCCATCCTCAGCATCTTCACTCTCCTCCCAATAACACAACCTGCAGAAACCAATCCTCAGCATCTCCACTAACCTCCCAATAACACAACCTGCAGAAACCCATCCTCAGCATCTTCACTCACCTCCCAATAACACAACCTGCAGAAACCCATCCTCAGAATCTCCACTCTCCTTCCCATAACACAACCTGCAGAAACCCATCCTCAGCATCTCCACTCACCTCCCAATAACACAACCTGCAGAAACCCATCCTGAACATCTCCACTCACATTCCAACAACAGAATTGTAAAAGTAATAGATATAACTCATTTCCACGTTCATTGAAAATAGACATGGGCTTGGTCTAATTTCATTGAGTGAGACTGTGGAGAATTCCAATCACTGAATGAGAATTCAGATAGTGAGATGCTGCCAGACTGGGAACCAATCTACATCAGTGAGCACAGGGATGACAGGTGACTGGGATTGGGTGAGGGTTAGGATCCAGACTGGGAACCAATCTACAGCAGTGAGCACAGGGATAATAGGTGACTGGGATTGGGTGAGGGTTAGAATATGGCAGCAGAGTTGGAGATCAGCTGCACTTCATTAAGATTTGTATCAGAAATTGTGTGACAGAATACCATTGGATTAGTCGAGTGTGGATTTAACAAAGACACAGATGATGATTTATTCTGCAGCTGAGATGAAGCAGAGTTGGTGATGGCAAGTGAACGGGATTGGGAATGGAGAGAGCGTCTGGCAATAATAATTTTACTGTCAAAGGGAGAGCAGGGATTGTGAACAGCTTCCGATATTAACCAGAGAGCGAGTGGAGCCACTGGATAAGGAATGACCTCAGTGACTGGAATCGATGTTGATATTTATAGCTAAAGGCACAGAGCTTCAAGGTAAGGAAGTGTTATTACAACTATTCCAGATGTTGGTCAGACCGCACCTGGAGCATTGCACAGTTCTGGCCCCTGATTTGAGGAAAGATGGAGTGGCGTTAGAGGCAGTTCACAGGAGGTTGAGTAGATTGATCGCAGAGATGAGGGCTTTGTCTTATCAAGAGAGTTGTAAAGAAGGATTAGAGATCAAATTGTGGTTTATAAAATGTTTAAAGGTGTGGGTAAAGTGGAAATGGAGCGAATGCTTTCTCTTGTGGGGCATTCTAGAACGAGAGGTCATCATCTCAGGATAACAGGAAGCAAATGTGAATCAGAGCTGAGGAGAATCTACTTCTCCTAATGGGATGTGCACCTGTGGAATTCGCTACCCCAGAGTGCGGTGCATGCTGGGACAGTGAGTAAATTTAAGGAGCAGTTAGGTAGATGTTGAATTGGCAATGGGTTGAGAATATTGGATAATAGGCAGGACGACGGCGTTAATCCGAGGATGAGATCAGCTAAGACCGAATGACGGAGCAGACGCGATGGACCACATGGCCTCATTCTGCTCCTGGACCTTATGAACTTACAAACTTCTGAACTGAAGAACGTGGAGTCAGTCTTTCCAAGATGTAAATGACCAGAGCAATATTACACTTAAAGTGGTTTATACAATAAATAACTGGACAGGGAGACTTACCAGGGACGCCTACAACAGCCAGGAGGGGATAGTAACCCACTTGCGTTATCATCAGTGCGCCGCGGATCCGCTTTGGTAAAGACTGGAGAGACATATAGTAAATACCCCAGGATAAACTCCTGTCCATTGCTGTAACGTTCCTGTGGATAGTTCCCAGATTCTGCTCCATTGCTGTAGCGTTCCTGTGGGTAGTTCCCAGATTCTGCTCCATTGCTGTAACGTTCCTGTGGGTAGTTCCCAGATTCTGATCGTTTGCTGCAATGTTCCTGTGGTTTGTTCCCAGATTCTGATCCATTGCTGTAACGTTCCTGTGGCTAGTTCCCAGATTCTGATCCATTGCTGTAACGTTCCTGTGGATAGTTCCCAGATTCTGCTCCATTGCTGTAACGTTCCTGTGGGTAGTTCCCAGATTCTGATCGTTTGCTGCAATGTTCCTGTGGTTTGTTCCCAGATTCTGATCCATTGCTTTAACGTTCGTGTGGGTAGTTCCCAGATTCTGCTCCCTCCTCTCGGTCTCTCTGGAGCCGCTGATCTCTGGCACTGTTGGAGTTGACGGTCCCGCTGACAGTTTGGGATAACACAATGAAAGGAATCGCTTATTAATAGCAGAGACAAACCCTCCAGTGATACGGTTAGGATCCATAGAGACAGACATTAATCACAGTTACTAAACAAACAGGCTTAGTTAACCCCTTTCAATCCAATACTCTTTCTATCACAATGAAATAGAAGATTAGCCGGGTCTGGATTGGCTGTGTGACAGTGACTGAGGGATGGAGTGTGGAAATAGTGCAAACACTGACCCTGATATTCAATCCTCATTGATATCTGAGTGGTTCCAAGGGACTGGGGCATTTTCAATGTCCATTCTGTTTATAAAAGGAGAGAGAGGGATAAACCCTGGAGTGACAGAGCAGTCACTATAATGTTAGTCACCAGGACATTTCTAGAGGTCAGAATGGACAACAGGAATATTGCTCCTTCGCGAGGAAATGGTGTTATCTGACCAGAAACACGGCGACATTCGTGGGAAATCACATCGCATGTTGTTATTGCAGTTATATTTCAAAATAACTGGGGGATTAATGGGGGAACTGATATGAATTTATGTACTGGAAGAAATTGTGATCAAATGTCATTGATTAGAGTTGTTGTCGAGTCCCAAAGCCGTGGATTAAAGGGTCTATGACAGTGAGAATGTGATATTGGCTAAGAAACAGGAAGCACAGAGAAGCGGTGAATGATAGTTATTCAGGCAGGAGGGGGGAGACATTGATGTTCACTCGGGGTCCACATGAGGAAAATTGCTCTTCAAGATACAATTCACTGATATAGGCTTCAATGGAAAGAATTTCAACATTCACAAATGACAGACACTCAGCAATGACACAGTGAGCAGGGTAAGCAGCAATCTTCAGCAGGATGTTCCCTGATCTGTGAAAGGGAGAGTCACGGGGAAAGTAAATTTAAATCACTGTCGTGTATGTGATGCATGAGGGAGGAGGGCTGAGGACAGGAAATATAAACTAAACGGGACAATTTAAAATGTGTACAGGAAGGGAGCGGGGACATGTCCACACTTTGCACTGGAAGATCATGGTGATAAGATTGGAAAAACCTCAGAAGATATGTAACTTGATCAATAGAGGCGGAGACTCCTAAAAGAAGGGTTAGGATCATAGAGTCATCGACGTCCAGAGCACAGAAAGTCCATTCGGCCAATCTGGACTGGGCTGGTCAAAAACATCCACCTGAGTATTTGAACCCCACTTTCTAATACTTTGCCAATAGCCTATAGAGTTAGAACTAGGTTTATAGATAGGGCCATAGCTGAGGAATTGCTTCTTGTTCTGCCGCTAAATATACAAAAGGAGGTGAGGATCTTGGCGAGAAAACAAAGGATTTCATAGAATTTACAGGCCATCCGTCCCATCGGGTCTACACAGACTCTTGGAACGAGCACCCCACCCAAGGTCAACACCTCCACCCTATCTCCATTATCTAGTAACCCCATCCAACCTGAGGGCAATTTAGCATGTCCAATCCACCTAACCTGCACATCTTTGGGCTGTGGGAGGACACCGGAGTACCCGGAGGAAACCCACGCACACACGGGGAGAACGTGCAGACTCCGTACAGTCAGTGACCCGAGCCGGGAATCGAACCTCGAACCCTGGAATCCTGGGGCTGTGAAGCAACAGTGCTAACCACCATGCTATCGTGCTGGATACTTAATGGAGTGTTGTCGGGGATGGAGGATTTCAGTTCAATATGTGGATTAGTGAACTGGAATTGTAATCTGTAGATCAGTTTAAAGTAAAGAGCAATTTCACAGAGGACTCCAAATGAGGAAGGAGTGTAGAGAGAGTGAGCAGAAAGTGTTCCACTGGACCCAGCACCAGGAACAAGATTTACAATAATTCATCAAAGATGGTGTGAGCATATTGATAGGACATTTAATACAGAGCTGTTAGAATCTGGAATACACTGTCTGAAGACACGATGGGAGCAGCTTCTACTGAAAGTTTCACAATGGAGCTAGATACACACTGACAGGGGATGCTTATAATCTGGAATACACTGTCGGAAGACACGATGGGAGCCCATTCAACAGTAAATTTCACAATCGAACTGGATAAATACTGCTAGGGGATTGTTATAATCGGGAATACACTGTCTGAAGACAGGCTGGGAGCAGTTTCAACAGTAAATTTCACAATGGAACTGGATAAATACTGACAGGGGATGGTTATAATCTGGAATACACTGTCTGAAGACAGGCTGGGAGCAGTTTCATAGAACATAGAACATTACAGCGCAGTACTGTTACAACAGTAAATTTCACAATGGAACTTGATAATCATCATACCGGGCTACAAAGCGAAGCTGAACAGAATGTCCAGCAGCAGCGGCCTTGTCCCTGATGAGCTCAATGCATTCTATGCTCGGTTCGTGCAGGACACCATCAAAGCGCTGCCGACTGTCCCAGCAGCCCCGGTCACACCAAACACAACGTCACACCTTCCTAAATCAGATCGGTGAACTTCGAAGTGAACCCTCGGAAGGCGACGGGCCCGGACGGGGTCCGTGGTCGTGCACTCAGATCCTGCGCGGAGCAGCTGGCAGATTAGTTCAAGGACATCTTCAACCTCTGCATACTCTGCTCTGATATCCCCACCTGCTTCAAGAAGACCACCATCATTCCGGTGCCAAAGAAGAGCCAGGTAACGTGCCTCAAGGACAATTGTCCACTGGCCCTGACTTCGAAAGTAATAAAGCGCTTCGAGAGGTTTGTCATGAAACACATGAACACCATACTCCCAAAATGCCTACATCCACTGCATTTCGCCCATCACAGCAGCCGGTCCACAGCAGACACCATCTCCATGGCCCGACACTCATCCCTGGAGCATCTTGACAACAGGGACTCCTACATCAGACTCCTGTTCATTGACTACAGCTCCGCATTCAACACCATAATCACAGCCAAGCTCCTATCAAAGCTCCAAAACCTAGGACTTGGCTCCTCTCTCTGCAACTGGATCCTCGACTTTCTGACCCACAGACCGCACTCAGGAAGAATAAAGAACAACACCTCCTCCACAATGTTTCTCAATACCGGGGCCCACAAGGCTGTGTACTTAGCCCACTACTATACTCCCTGCTCATACACGACTGCGAGGCAAAATTTGGCTCCAACTACATCTGAGAGTTTGCTGACGACACGACCATAGTGGGCCGGATCTCGAACAACGATGAGTCAGAAAACAGGAGAGCTATAGAGAATCTAGTGGAGTGGTGTAGCGACAACAACCTATCCCTCAACACCAGCAAAACTAAAGAGCTGATCATTGACTTCAGGAAGCAAAGTACTGTACACACCCCTGTCAGCATCAACGGGGCCGAGGTGGAGATGGTTGACAGTTTCAAATTTCTAGCTGTGAAATCAGCAACAATCTGTCCTGGTTCACCCACGTCGACGAAATGTCCAAGAAAGAACAACAGCGCCTATACTTACTCAGGGAACTAAGGAAATTCGGAATGTCCACATTAACCCTGACCAACTTTTACAGATGCACCATAGAACGCATCCTATCGGGCTGCATCACAGCCTGGTATGGCAACTGCTCGGCCCAGGACCGCAAAAACTTGGGAGAGTCGTGAACACCGCCCAGTCCATCACACGAACCTGCCTGCCATCCGTTGACTCCATCTGCACGTCCCGTTGCCTGGGGAAAGCGGGCAGCATAATCAAAGATCCCTCCCACCCTGCTTACTCATTCCTACATATTCTTCCATTGGGCAGGAGATACAAGTCTGAGAACACTCACGAACAGGTCCAGCACCAGCTCCTTCCCCGTTGTTACCTGTCTCCTAAACGGCCCTCTTATGGACTGATGGGGTTATAGACTGATCTTATTTCTTCAGACATCTTCTCTCCTGAGCTGTACTGCACTCTGTATGCTTCAGCCGAGGCCTGTGTCTCTGTATTTGCATTGCGTACCTTCTGTTTGCCCTATTGTGTATTTTATTTTTATGTGCGGAATGATCTGCCTGAGTTACACGTCGAACAATCCTTTTCACTGCTTCTCGGTACCCGTGACAATGGCGCAAACCAACAGGCCGCTGCCGAACTGCTGACCTTGCAGACAACAGAGATTGAGTTGCCCCTGCCACATTGACGAGGGAGCTCGCACTCTGCAAGGGTATTGGGAAAGACAATCATTCCCACCGCTAAGTCCAGTGGGTGTTGCGACATTATTGACAGGGGATTGTTATATAGAAACATGGAGCATGGGAGCAGGAGCAGGCCATTCGGCCCTTTCAGTCTGCTTCACATGCATTGTGTACATCGCTGATCATCCGACTCACTAACATGTTCCTGCTTTCCTCCCTATCCTTGGATCCCGTTAGCCCCAAGTCCCATAACCAACTGTTCCTTGAAAATATGCAATGTTTCAGCTCCAACTACTTTCTGTGGCGGAGAATTCCACAGGCTCGCAGCTCTCTGTGTGAGGAAATGTCTCCTTCTATCAGTTTTAAATGGCCTGTCCGTATCCTCAGACTGTGCCCCGAGTTCCGGTCTCCTGTGCCATCCGGAACATCATTCCTACATTCACCTTTTTCATAGGTTTCTATGGTCCAGCCCCTCTCATTGTTCTGAACTGGAGCGAATATTGTTGCGACCTCCTGGGCGAGTGTGCGGCCAGTTCCGGTCCCACAGACCCCGGAGTCCCAGCAGGAGTGAATCAACCAATCATTAGCGTGTTTTCCAAAGGGTTTTAACCATTGACTGCTCCACTGAGCTACTGACACAAGATTGATAGTTAAAATATTAATACACTATTTATCAGCGTCTGAAGGAAATAATCTCTATATTTGGGGAAAACCCCGTCCCACCCTCCACGCAGACACGCATCAGGCAGCCACACGGTGAAGAGGTTGGGGAGGAATCAGAATAATTGGAATTAAAGGGGAGGGTTCGAGATGAATCTGCGCTGTTCCGGTTATGGCATTTTTAGGCACTGGTTTTCTCTGAATGGCTCTGGGGAATGGATTCACACAGGTCAGTACAATTCTCACCTTCCAACATCAGATGGAGCCTTTACACAAGAGATTCAGGTCGGTGCAATTTAAAGACAAAATGTTTATTTTGATGTTTCAAGGAACAGTTACAGAATAGAAAAGAAAAAGAGTTTCTCACATTGAATATTAAACAACGATCAAAAAGAAAGCTACATATCTCACAACCTCCTGCCCTGAGCCCCCGCTGTCACCATGGCCGTGACTGGTCTCTGATGCCGGATATTACTGACAGTTTCACATTGCTGTGTATTTGTTGACCCTGGTTTATTGGGTTCCACTGGGGCCCCTGCCGCTTGGCGATAGTGGTTGTCCCCAGTTTCCCCCTCCTGTGTCTTGGCGCTCAGCGTTCCTCCCCTTGTTTGTCTGCAGACTTCTTTCTTTAAAAATAAAATAAATGGAGAGAACCGAATTAATTTCTCCAACCCACCTAACCTGCACATCCTCGGGTTGTGGGAGCGAAACCCACGCTAACACGGTCAGAGTGTGCAAACTTCACACGGGCAGTGACCCAGAGCCGGGATTGAACCTGGAACCTCGGCGCCCTGAGGCAGCAGTGCTAACCACTGCGCCACCCTGCTGCCTTTGTCCATTTCTTTCTGATAGTGGGGGAGGGGGTGATGAGGTTCCATTCCTCTCTTGGTTCACAGGTCTTCCAGGGAGGGTGGGTCTGCTTGTTACCCGGGTTTCTCCCCGTGTAGGGTCCAGGGAGGGTGGGTCTGCTTGTTCCCCCGGTTTCTCCCCGTGTAGGGCCCAGGGAGGGTGGGTCTGCTTGTTACCCCGGTTTCTCCCCGTGTAGGGGAGGCCTGCCCTCCCTCCAATAAATGGCCTTCCCCCAGCCCCGACCCCGGTTGGCTGCTGGCTGCAAACAGGGCTGGAGATAGGCTTGTGAATTTGCCGCCTGTGCTGTGGAATCCCGGCTCAGACCCTCTTATTTCTAATGTTATTTTCTCCAGCCTCAGGAATTCGGCGAGATCTGAGAGTCATTCTGAGCCTCCGGGGGGGGGGGGGCGCTGCCGTCTCCCCCCCCCCCCACTCCTCCGGCAGGAGTCTCCGCCTGACGAACAGTGAGGCGAAGGCCAGGGCGTCTCCCTCTCTCCCTGACCAGAGCTCCGGCTGCTCTGACACCCCGAAAGCCAGGGCGTCTCCCTCTCTCCCTGACCAGAGCTCTCTCTGCTCTGACACCCCGAATGCCAGGGCGTCTCCCTCTCTCCCTGACCAGAGCTCCGGCTGCTATGACACCCCGAAGGCCAGGGAGTCCTCCTCTCTCCCTGACCAGAGCTCCGGCTGCTCTGACACCCCGAATGCCAGCGCGTCCCTCTCTCTCCCTGACCAGAGCTCCGGCTGCTCTGACACCCCGAAAGCCAGGGCGTCCCCCTCTCTCCCTGAGCAGAGCTCCGGCTGCTCTGACACCCCGAAGGCCAGGGAGTCCCCCTCTCTCCCTGACCTGAGCTCCGGCTGCTCTGACACCCCGAAGGACAGGGTGTCCCCCTCTCTCCCTGACCAGAGCTCTCTCTGCTATGACACCCCGAAGGCCAGGGCGTCTCCCTCTCTCCCTGACCAGAGCACCGGCTGCTCTGACACCCCGAAGGCCAGGACGTCTCCCTCTCTCCCTGACCAGAGCTCTCTCTGCTCTGACACACCGAAGGCCAGGGCGCTTCCCTCTCGCCCTGACCAGAGCTCCGGCTGCTCTGACAACCCGAAGACCAGGGCGTCTGCCTCTCTCCCTGACCAGAGCTCTCTCTGCTCTGACACCCCGAAGGCCAGGGCGTCTCCCTCTCTCCCTGACCAGAGCACCGGCTGCTCTGACACCCCGAAGGCCAGGGCGTCTCCCTCTCTCCCTGACCAGAGCTCTCTCTGCTCTGACACACCGAAGGCAAGGGCGCTCCCCTCTCTCCCTGACCAGAGCTCCGGCTGCTCTGACAACCCGAAGACCATGGCGTCTCCCTCTCTCCCTGACCACAGCTCTCTCTGCTCTGACAACCCGAAGGCCAGGGCACCTCCCTCTCTCCCTGACCAGAGCTCCGGCTGCTCTGACACCCCGAAGGCCAGGGCGTCCACCTCTTTCCCTTACCAGAGCTCCGGATGCTCTGACACCCCCCAAGTCCACCAGTGTCGGGTATAACTCCATCCCGACTCCCACCACTTTGGACACAGCCTCGAAGGTGGCCGTGCAGAATTCCCTGAGTCTGGGGCAGGACCAGAACATGCGGGTGTGGTTGGCCGCCCTCCTCCCCCGGGAACCTCTCGCATTGTCCAGCAGCTCCGGGAAGAACCCGCTCAGGCGCGGCTTTGTGAGGTCGCTCTGTGCACCACCTTGAGCTGCATCAGGCTGAGCCCGGCGCAGGAGGAGGTGGAGTTGACTCTGTGCTGCGCCTCGATCCAGAGTCCTCTCCCTCTCTCTGTCCAGTTCCCCCCCCCCAATTTTGTCCTGTCCCCTCCAGTGGAGTCCTGACGTTTTCTACCTGTCTCCTGTATATGTGGCCGCATTTGCCGTCCCATAACCAATCCAGTCGTCCCACCGTGTCCAGGAATGTGTGTGTTTCTGGGGGAAGGGTTTCCTTCTCCTTGTGGGGGAGGTTACACAGCTGCAGCAATCTGAGGTTGTTTCCTCGAGAGTTGGAGCTTCTCTGTGAGATTCCCAGAATCGACAGCCTGTCGTGTGCGGACATGTACTCAACCGTCAGCATTCCTCTGTCACCCCCCCCCCCCACATTCAAAATGTACCGTCCATCCCTGCCGGCCCGAACCTGTACTGTGCAGAGAGAAGGGCCCGCGGGCCTCTCGCCCAGTTCAATAATAATACTCACTTATTGACACAAGTCGGCTTCAATGAAGTTACTGTGAAAAGCCCCAAGTCGCCACATTCTGGCGCCCCGCACAGGAATTGTTTCACGTCATAAGGTGGCTCCTACCACTGCGCTCCTGAGTGTGTGTGTGGGCTGGCCGGGAGTGGCCTGGAGTGTGTGTGTGGGCTGGCCGGGAGTGGCCTGGAGTGTGTGTGTGGGCTGGCCGGGAGTGGCCTGGAGTGTGTGTGTGGGCTGGCCGGGACTGGCCTGGTGTGTGTGTGTGGGCTGGCCGGGACTGGCCTGGTGTGTGTGTGTGGGCTGTCCGGGATTGGCTTGGAGTGTGTGTGTGGGCTGGCCGGGAGTGGCTTGGAGTGTGTGTGTGGGCTGGCCGGGAGTGGCCTGGAGTGTGTGTGTGGGCTGGCGGGGAGTGGCCTGGAGTATGTGTTTGGGCTGGCCGGGAGTGGCCTGGAGATTGTGTGTGGGCTGGCCGGGAGTGGCCTGGAGTGTTTGTGTGGGCTGGCCGGGAGTGGCCTGGAGTGTGTGTGTGGGCTGGCCGGGAGTGGCCTGGAGTGTGTGTGTGGGCTGGCCGGGACTGGCCTGGTGTGTGTGTGTGGGCTGTCCGGGATTGGCCTGGAGTGTGTGTGTGGGCTGGCCGGGAGTGGCCGGGAGTGTGTGTGTGGGCTGGCCGGGATAGGTCTGGAGTGTGTGTGCGGGCTGGCGGGGAGTGACCTGGAGTGTGTGTGGGGGCTTGCCGGGCGTGGACTGGAGTGTGTGTGGGAGCTGGCCGGAAGTGGCCTGGAGTCTGTGTGTGGGCTGGCCGGGAGTGGCCTGGCCTGGAGTGTGTGTGTGGGCTGGCCGGGAGTGGCCTGGAATGTGTGTGTAGGCTGGCCGGGAGTGGCCTGGAATGTGTGTGTGGGCTGGCCGGGAGTGGCCTGGAGCGTGTGTGTGTGGGCTGGCCGGGAGTGGCCTGGATGTGTGTGTGGGCTGGCCGGGAGTGGCCTGGAGTGTGTGTGTGGGCTGGCCGGGACTGGCCTGGTGTGTGTGTGTGGGCTGTCCGGGATTGGCCTGGAGTGTGTGTGTGGGCTGGCCGGGAGTGGCTTGGAGTGTGTGTGTGGGCTGGCCGGGAGTGGCCTGGCGCGTTTGTGTGGGCTGGCGGGGAGTGGCCTGTAGTGTGTGTTTGGGCTGGCCGGGAGTGGCCTGGAGATTGTGTGTGGGCTGGCCGGGAGTGGCCGGGAGTGTGTGTGTGGGCTGGCCGGGAGTGGCCTGGAGTGTGTGGGCGGGCTGGCGGGGCGTGGCCTGGAGTGTGTGTGGGGGCTGGCCGTGAGTGGCCTGGAGTGTGTGTGCGGGCTGGCGGAGAGTGGCCTGCAGTGTGTGTGTGGGCTGGCCGGGAGTGGCCTGGAGTGTGTGTGGGGGCTGGCCGGGAGAGGCCTGGACTGTGTGTGTGGGTTGGCCGGGAGTGGCCTGGAGTGTGTGTGCGGGATTGCCGGGAGTGGCCTGGAGTGTGTGTGTGGGCTGGCCGGGAGTGGCCTGGAGTGTATGTGTGGGCTGCCCGGGATTGGCCTGGGGTGTGTGTGTGGGCTCGCCGGGAGTGGCCTGGAGTGTGTGTGTGGGCTGGCGGGGAGTGGCCTGGAGTATGTGTTTGGGCTGGCCGGGAGTGGCCTGGAGATTGTGTGTGGTCTGGCCGGGAGTGGCCTGGAGTGTGTGTGTGGGCTGGCCGGGAGTGGCCTGGCCTGGAGTGTGTGTGTGGGCTGGCCGGGAGTGGCCTGCAGTGTGTGCGGGTTGGTCGGGAGTGGCCGGGCCTGGAGTGAGTGGCTGGCCGGGAGTGGACTTGCATCCAGCGCTCAGAGTGAGTTACCCGTGCAGGTGGCCTCCTCCATTCAGACCCAGTCCACCTCCAGCTCCCTTAAACATCCCTTCACCCTCTCTGCGCTCGCTGCCCAGTGATACAACAGAATACTCCTGGAACCACTGTAGAAAATGATATACTACCCAGGGACCACTATAGACACCATAGAAAAATACAGCAGAGAAGAGGCCCTTCGGCCCACAATGTTGTGCCAAACGTTTGTCCCAGATTAATCATAGATTATCATTGAATTCACAGAGCAGAAGGAGGCCATTCGGCCCATTGAGTCTGCATCAGCTCTTGGAAAGAGCACCCTACCCAAGGTCAACACCTCCACCCAACACTAAGGGTAATTTTAGACACTAAGGGCAATTTATCATGGCCAATCCACCTAACCTACACATCACTGGACTGTGGGAGGAAACCGGAGCACCCAGAGGAAACCCACGCACACATGGGGAGGATGTGCAGACTCCGCACAGACAGTGGCCCAAGCCGGAGTCGAACCTGGGACCCTGGAGCTGTGAAGCAATTGTGCTATCCACAATGCTACCGTGCTGACCTTAAGAACAAAGTAATCTACACTATATCATTCTACCGTAATCCATGTATCTATCCAATAGCTGCTTGAAGGTCCCTAATGTTTCCGACTCAACTACTTCCACAGGCAGAGCACTCCATGCCCCCACTACTCTCTGGGTAAATAACCTACTTCTGACATCCCCCTTATATCTTCCACCATTCACTTTAAATTTATGTCACCTTGTAATGCTTTGTTACCCTGGGGAAAAAGTCTCTGACTGTCTACTCTATCTATTCCCCTGATCTTCATATAAATCTCTATCAAGTCGCCCCTCATCCTTCTCCGTTCTAATGATAAAAGGCCTAGCACCCTCAACCTTTCCTCGAAAGACCTACTCTCCATCACAGGCAACATCCTGGTAAATCTCCTTTGCATCTTTTCCAAAGCTTCCACATCCTTCCTAAAATGTGGCGACCTGAACTGTACACAGTACTCCAAATGTGGCCTTACCAAAGTTTTGTACAGCTGCATCATCACCTCACAGCTCTTAAATTCAATCCCTCTGTTAATGAACGCTAGCACACCATAGGCCTTCTTCACAGCTCTATCCACTTGAGTGGCAACTTTCAAAGATGTATGAACATAGACCCCAAGATCTCTCTGCTCCTCCACATTGCCAAGATATGCTACCCTGGGACAACTGTAAAAAATGATATAATACCAAGGGACCACTGTAAAAAATGAAATACTATAAAAGAACCACTGTATACCAGGGACAGGCCTCCACTGTGACACCTTCGTTGTAGAATGGATTTGCGTTTTCTAGACACTCTCCCTATTTATTACAGTAGTCCCAGGGAAGAATTTCATAATTTACTGTGGTCCCTGGGTAGAAGATCATTATTACAGTGGCTTCGGGTAGTATATCATTATTTACAGTAGTCCATGGGAAGTATATCATTATTTTTAGTGACCTTGGCTAGGTAACATCATTTACAGTGGTCCCTGGGCAGTATATCACCATGTAAAGTGGTCCCTGTGCAGTATATCATTACTTACACTGGTCCCTGTGCAGTATATCATTACTTACAGTGGTCCCTGTGTAGTATATCATTCCTTACAGTGGTCCCTGTGTAGTATTCCGTTATTTACCCTGGTTCCTGTGTTGCATTTCATTATTTACAATAGTCCCTGGGTAGTATATCATTATTTATAATAGTCCCTGGGCAGGATTTCATTATTTACAGTGGTTCCTGTGTAGTATTTCATTATTTACAGTGGTCCCTGGATAATATCGCATTATTTACAGTGGTTGCTGGGTAGTATATCATTATTTCCAGAGTCCCCTAGGTAGTGTATAATCATTTACAGTGGGCCCTGGATAGTCCCTCATTATTAGTGCGTCACGATTTACAACGGTCCCAGGGTGGAATTTCATTATTTACAATGATCCCTGGATAGTATATCATAATGTACAGTGGCCCTTGGGTAGTATATCATTATTTACAGTAGAGTATCATTATTTGCAGTGGTCCCTGTGTCGTATTTCATTATTTACCGTGGGCCCTGGGTAGTAGATCATTATTTACAGTGGTTCCTGTATAGTATTTCATTATTTACAGTGGTCCCTGGGAAATATATCATTAATCACAGTGGTCTCTGGGTAGCATATCATTATTTACAGTTGTCCCTGGGGAATATGTCATTATGTATAGTGTTACTTGTATAGTACATCATTGTTTACAATGGACCCAGTGTGGGATTTCATTATTTACAGTGGTCCCTGGATAGTAGATCATTATTTACAGTGGTCCCTAGATATTATATCATCACTTACGGTGGCTCCTTGATAGTATATCATTATTTACAGTGGTCTCTGGATAGTACATCATAACTTACAACGGTCCCAGGCTGGAATTTCTTTTTTACAGTGGTCCCTGTGTAATACATCATTATTTACAACAGCCGCATGTTGGAATGTTGTTATTGACAGTGGTCCCTGGATTGTTTATCATTATTTACAGTTGTCCCTGGATATAACATCTTATTTGCAGTGGTCCCTGGACAGTATGTGATTATTTGCAGTGGTCACTGTGTAGTAAATCATTGTTTACAACGGTCCCATGGAGGAATGTCATTACTTACAGTGATCCCTGGATAGTGTATCATGATTTACAGTGTTCCCTGGGTATAATATCATTATTGACAATGGTCCATGGGTAGTTCATCATTATTCACAGTCGTCCCTGGGCAGTATGTCATTATTTACATTATTTCCCTGTGTAGTACATCATCATGTACAACGGTCCCGGAGTGGAATTTCATCAATTACAGTGGTCCCTGGATAGTATCTCATCATTTACAGTGCTCCCTGAGTAGTACATACATATTTACAGTGGTCCCTGGGTAGTATATCCTTATTTACAGTGGTCCCTGTGTAGTATGTCATTATTTACAGTACGATGTCTTACAACACCAGGTTAAAGTCCAACAGGTTTGTTTCGATGTCACTAGCTTTCGGAGCGCTGCTCCTTCCTCAGGTGAATGAAGAGGTATGTTCCAGAAACAAATATATAGACAAATTCAAAGATGCCAGACAATGCTTGGAATGCGAGCGTTAGCAGGTGGTTAAATTTTTACAGATCCAAAAATGGGGTAACCTCAGGTTAAAGAGGTGTGAATTGTATCAAGCCAGGACAGTTGGTAGGATTTCGCAGGCCAGATGGTGGGGGATGAATGTAATGCGACATGAATCCCAGGTCCCGGAACTTGGCTATAAGTTTCTGCTCGGAGATTCTGCGTTGTCGCGCGTCCTGAAGGCCGCCTTGGAAACCGCTTACCCGGAGGCCAGAGGCTCAACCGGGTACTGTGAATATGATGTTATTGGTATTACTGAGACTTGGGGGGGGGGGGGATATGTGCTGATGCTCTTCGGGAGGGTTTAAACTAGTTCAGCATGGGCTTGGGAACCTGAATTGTAGCTCCAGTATACAGGAGGTTGAGAGTAGTGAGGTCATGAGTAAGGTTTCAAAGTTGCAGGAGTATACCGGCAGGCAGGAAGGTGGTTTAAAGTGTGTCTTCTTCAATGCCAGGAGCATCCGGAATAAGGTGGGTGAATGTGCGGCATGGGTTGGTATCTGGGACTTCGATGTTGTGGCCATTTCGGAGACATGGATAGAGCAGGGATAGGAATGGTTGTTGCAGGTGGCGGTGTTTAGATATTTCAGTAAGCGCAGGGAAGGTGGTAAAAGAGGGGAAGGGGTGGTATTGTTAGTCAAGGGCAGTTGTACGGTGGCAGGAAGCACGTTTGATGAGGACACGTCTACTGAGATACTATGGGCTGAGGTTAGAAACAAGAAAGGAGAGGTCACCCTGTTCGGGGTCTTCTATAGGCCTCCGAAAAGTTCCAGAGATGTAGAGGAAAGGATTGCAAAGATGATTGTGAATAGGAGCGCAATCAACAGGGTAGTTGGGTTTTAACTTCCCAAACATTGAGTGGAAACGCTGTAGTTCGAGTACTTTAGATGGGTCCGTTTTTGTGAAATATGTGCAAGAGGGTTTCCTGTAGATAGGCCAACGAGAGGTGAGACCATATTGGATTTGGTACTGGGTAATGAACCAGGTCAGGTGTTAGATTTGGAGGTAGGTGAGCACTTTGGTGATAGTGAAGGGATAGGTATATACCGCAGGGCAAGAGTTGTATCTGGGGGAAAGGCAATTATGATGCGATGAGGCAAGACGTAGGATGCATCAGATGGAGAGGAAAACTGCAGGGGATGGGCACAATGGAAATGTGCAGCTTGTTCAAGGAACAGCTACTGCGTGTCCTTGATAAGTATGTACCTGTTAGGCAGGGAGGAAATGGTCGAGCAAGGGAACCGTGGTTTACTACGGCAGTCGAAACACTTGTCAAGAGGAATTAGGAGGCTTATGTAAAGATGAGACATGAAGGTTCAGTTAGGGCGCTCGAGAGTTAGAAGTTAGCTAGGAAGGACCTAAAGAGAGGGTTAAGAAGAGCCAGGAGGGGACATGAGAAGTATTTGGCAGGTAGGATCAAGGATAACCATAAAGCTTTCTATATATATGTCAGGAATAAACGAATGACTAGGGTAAGAGTAGGGCCAGTCAAGGACAGTAGTGGGGAGTTGTGTTTGGACTCCGAGGAGATAGGAGAGGTGTTGAATGAATATTTTTCGTCAGTATTCACACAGGAAAAAGACAATGTTGTCGAGGACAATACTGAGATTCAGGCTACTAGACAAGAAGTGCTTGAGGTTCATAAGGAGGAGGTGTTAGCAATTCTGGAAAGTGTGAAAACAGATGTTCCCTGGGCCGGATGGGATTTATCCGAGGATTCTTTGTGAAGCTACGGAGGAGATTGCTGAGCCTTTGGCTTTGACCTTTAAGTCATCTTTGACGACAGGAATAGTGCCAGAAGACTGGAGGATAGCAAATATTGTCCCCTTGTTCAAGATTGGGAGTAGAGACAATCCCAGTAACTATGGACCAGTGAGCCTTACTTCTGGTGTGGTCAAAATCTTGGAAAGGTTTATAAGAGATAGGATGTATAATCATCTGTAAAGGAATAATTTGATTAGAGGTAGTCAACACGGTTTTGTGAAGGGTAGGTCGTGCCTCACGAACCTTATTGAGTTCTTTCAGAAGGTGACATAACAGGTGGATGAGGGTAAAGCAGTTTATGTGGTGTATATGGATTTCAGTAAAGCGTGTGATAAGGTTCCCCATGGTAGGCTATTGCAGAAAATACAGAGGCATGGGATTCAGTGTGATTTAGCAGTTTGGACCAGAAATTGGCTCGCTGGAAGGAGACAAAGGGTGGTGGTTGATGGGAAATATTCAGACTGGAGTCCAGTTACTAGTGGTGTATCACAAGGATCTGTTTTGGGGCCACTGCTGTTTGTCATTTTTATAAATGACCTGGAGGTAGGTGTAGAATGATGGGTGAGTAAATTTGCAGATGACACTAAAGTCAGTGGAGTTGTAAAAAGTGCGGAAGTATGTTACAAGTTACAGAGGGACATAGATAAGCTGCAGCGCTGGGCTGAGAGGTGGCAAATGGAGTTTAATGCAGAAAAGTGTGAGGTGATTCATTTTGGAAGGAATAACTGGAAGACAGAGTACTGGCCTAATGGTAAGATTCTTGGCAGTGTGGATGAGCAGAGAGATCTCGGTTTCCATGTACATAGATCCCTGAAAGCTGCCACCCAGGTTGAGAGGGTTGTTAAGAAGGCGTACGGTGTGTTAGCTTTTATTGGTCGAGGGATTGAGTTTCGGAGCCATGAGGTCATGTTGCAGCTGTACAAAACTCTGGTGCGGCCGCATTTGGAGTATTGCATGCAATTCTGGTCACCGCATTATAGGAAGGATGTGGAAGCATTGGAAAGGGTGCAGAGGAGATTTACCAGAATGTTGCCTGGTACGGAGGGAAGATCTAATGAGGAAAGGCTGAGGGACTTGAGGCTGTTTTCGTTAGAGAGAAGAAGGTTAAGAGGTGACTTAATTGAGGCACACAAGATGATCAGAGGATTGGATAGGGTGGACAGTGAGAGCCTTTTTCCTTGGATGGTGATGTCTAGCATGAGGGGACATAGCTTTAAGTTGAGGGGAGATAGATATAAGACAGATGTCAGAGGTAGCTTCTTTACTCAGAGAGTAGTAAGAGCGTGTAATGCCCTGCCTGCAACAGTAGTGGACTCGCCAACACTAAGGGCGTTCAAATGGTCATGCGATAGACATATGGACGATAAGGGAATAGTGTAAATGGGCTATAGAGTGGTTTCACAGGTCGGTGCAACATTGAGGGCCGAAGGGGCTGTACTGCGCTGTAATGTTCTATGTTTATGTTCTATGTTCTATTGGTTGAGGGAAGGGCAAGACTGGCAACTAAATATCCCAGGGTACAGATGCTTCAGGAGGGATAGAGAGGGAGGTAATGCATAATTGTTATACCACACCTGGAGACGAAGCTGTGTGCTTCAAAAATAACAAAACATTAAAAGAAGACGTTGGTTGAGCTCCATGATACATTTTGAGGTTCTGAAAACGCCGGTCCCATCACACAGGCGGGAGAGAGAGGGAGGTAAAAGGGGTTGAGGAGTTGCACGACTGGTCAGAGATGATCTTACCGCTGTGATTAAGGAGGGCGCTATAGCGGATTCGAGCACTGAGGCAATATGGGTAGAGCTAAGAAATAGGGAGGGGACAGTAACATTGTTGGGATTTTGCGACAGGCCTCCCAAAAGCGAGCGTGAAGTAGAGGTACAAATATGTACACAGATTATAGAAAAATGTAGGAGAAATAGGATGATCGTAATGGGAGATTTTAACTTCCCCAACATTGAATGGGACTCGTGTAGTGTTGGAGGCGTAGATGGAGCAGAATTTGTAAGGAGCATCCAGGAGTGTTTTTTTTAGAGCAGAATGTAAATTGTCCACCTCTGGAAGGGGCCATACTGGGCCTGGTATTGGGGAATGATCCCGGACAGGTGGTTGAAGTTTCAGTCGGTGATTACTTTGGGAATAGCGATCACAATTCCATAAGTTTTAGAATATTCAGAGACAAAGACGAGAGTGTGAGGGGAGGGGGGTGGGCGGGGGGAGAGAGAAAGAGAAAAAGAGAGAGAGCGAGAGGGACAGAGAGCTTTCTGCCTCTTCCTCTTTCTGTCTCTCTCTGCCTCATTCTTTCTCTCTCTTTCTGTGGCTATGTCGATGTGTATATGTGTGTGTGTGAGAGAGAAGGGGAGGGTGGTAGAGAGAGCGAGAGAGAGGCAGTCTGTGTCTCTATGTGTGTGCCTGAAACAGTGCAAGAGTGAAGCAGGAACAGTCTATAACTGAGAGGCTGAGCGAGACATACCTGTCCAGAAAGAGTATGTGGCTGTGTCTGAGAGAGAGAGAGAACGGGAAAGAGAGAGAGAGAGAGAGAGAGTACGAGAGAGAGGAGGGAGAGGCAGAGAGAAATAGTGGGAGAGAGAAAGTGAGAGTGTCTGTGTTTGTATGTGCGCGTCGGAAGAGTGAGTGAGGCAGAAAGAGTCTGTATGTGTGTCTGATAGAGGGTTAGAAAATGAGACAGAGATGGTATGTTTCTGCATGCGTGTGTCTCATCCAGAGCGTGTAAGAGAATAATACAGAGAAAATCTTTGTCAGATGTGTGTGTCTGATAGAAAGAGTGAATGTGAGACAGAAAGAGACTGTCAGTCTGTGTGTCTGATAGAACCAGAGTGAGACAGAGTCTGTGTGTGTGTGTGTGTGTCTGATAGAGAGTGTGGGTGAATCCTAGTTAGTCTTGTGTGTCATAATATTTGTGTGTGCGTGGCTGTTAGAGAGGAGCGAGTCAGAGAGAGAAAGAGAGAGAGATTAAGGCAGAGAGAGAACCAGGCCAGAAAGAGTCTGTGTGTGTGTCTGTGTCAGAGAGACAGGCAGAGTCTGTGTGTGTCTGTGTCAGAGAGACAAGCAGAGTCTGTGTGTGTGTCTGTGTCATAGAGACAGGCAGAGTCTGTGTGTGTCTGTGTCAGAGAGACAAGCAGAGTCTGTGTGTGTGTCTGTGTCATAGAGACAGGCAGAGTCTGTGTGTGTGTCTGTGTCAGAGAGACAGGCAGAGTCTGTGTGTGTGTCTGTGTCAGAGACGCAGGCAGAGTCAACTGACTTACGGGAGTGCTTTGGGGGGAGCAACGCAGCTAGGGGGGTCGTATTGGCCAATCTCTCTCCTCAACATGGACGCGAAGCTGCTAGCGAAAGTGTTGGCTACCTGAATTGAGGACTGTGTCCCGAGGGTGATTCACGAGGACCAGACGGGTGTTGTTAAGGGAAGGCAGCTGAATCCCAATGTGCGGAGGCTCCTTAACGTAATCATGATGCCTACAGTGGAGGGGGAGGCGGAGATTGTGTCGGCGATGGACACGGAGAAGGCCTTCGATAGGGTGAAGTGGGGGTACCTCTGCAAGTGTTGAGGAGGTTTGGCTTTGGGGAGAGGTTCATTAGTTGGGTTAGGCTACTTTACAAAGCCCCAGTGGCGAGTGTGGCCACGAATCGGAGGAGGTCGGAATACTTTCGGCTGTGCCGGGGGCCGAGGTAGGGGTGCCCCCTATCCCCCTTGCTATTTGCATTGGCAATTGAGCCTTTGGCTATGGCTCTTAGGGAGTGCAGGAACTGGAGGGGCTGGTCCGGGGGGGGGGGGGGGGGCGGGGGACCGGGTATCGTTGTATGCCGATGACCTGTTACTGTATGTGGCGGACCCAGTGGGGGGGGGATACCGGAGGTGATGCGGTTCCTCAGGGAGTTTGGGGACTTTTCCGGATATAAGCTCAACGTGGGGAAGAGTGAGCTCTTCGTGATACACCCAGGGGACCAGGGAAGGGGGATAGATGAGCTTCCACTGAAGAGGGCGGAAAGTGGTTTTCGGTACCTGGGGATCCAGGTGGCCAGGTGCTGGGGGGCCCTACACAAGCTCAACTTGACGAGGCCGGTGGAGCAGATGGAGGAGGAATTTAAAAGGTGGGATATGCTGCCACTCTCCCTGGCGGGTAGGGTGCAGTCGGTGAAGGTGACGGTGCTCCCGAGGTTCCTTTTTATATTCCAGTGCCTCCCCATCCTGAACCCTCAGGCCTTTTTTAAGCGGGTCAGTAGGAGCATCATAGGATTCGTGTGTGCGAAAACAACCCCGAGGGTGAGAAGGGTGTTTCTGGAGCGGAGTAGGGCCCGAGGAGGGTTAGCATTACCTAATCTGTGTGGGTATTACTGGGCTGCCAATGTGGCGATGATACACAAGTGGGTAATCGAGGGGGAGGGGACGGCGTGGAAGAGGCTGGAGATGGCATCCAGTGTGGGCACGAGTCTGGAAGCGCTGGTGACAGCACCGCTGCCGCTCCCACTGACTAGGTACACCATGAGTCCGGTGTTGGCGGCGACTTTGAAAATTTGGGGGTAGTGGAGGTGCCACAGGCTTGAGGTTGAGGCTTTGGTTTGGTTCCCGATCCGGGAGAACCATCGGTTTATCCCGGGGAGAATGGATGGAGGGTTCCTGAACTGGCACAGAGCAGGAATTAGAAGGATTGGGGACCTGTTTTTAGATGGGACGTTTGCGAGCCTTGGGGCGCTGGAGGAAACATTCGGGCTTGCCCCCGGAAATGCCTTCAGGTACTTGCAGGTAAGGGCGTTTGTAAGACGGCAGGTGAGGGAGTTCCCGCTGCTTCCAGCACGCTCGATCCAGGATGGGGTGCTCTCGAGGTTGTGGGTTGGAGAAGCCAAGGTCTCGGCGATCTACCAGGAGATGCAGGAGGAGGAGGAGACCTTGGTGGAGGAGCTAAAGGGTAAATGGGAGGAGGAGCTTGGGGAGGAGATAGATGAGGTGTAGCGCACAATGACTTACGAGAGAGACGAGTGGTGATGAAGTCGATGAGGCTTTATTAAGCGAGACTTGTCCCCAGCAGTTCAGCAACAGAATGAAGCGGCGGGGAGAAGCTTGGGTTCTTATGCTCCGCCTTCAGGGCGGAGCCAGGAGTCAACAGCCAACCAGGACCCGGGATCTGTCAGCCAATTGCATCACGGCTTCACAGCCCCACATGACCCCTAATACATACCACCACATTCACCCCTTGCTAAAAATGAACCCGGCGGGGTGGTGGTTCGTATGGTGGTAGGGGTTTACAAGGCTGGTCCTGTGAGGAAAATTTCGGGCAAGTTTTTACAGTTGTAGCCCTACACTGGGCTATGTACAAGGTTTGTGGAACTATTTACAATATTCGTAAGAGAATTTTTTTTTGTTACAGTCCAACAACATTCTTGGTTTCACGCCGATGCCACAAGTCGAGCGGGCGGTCTGGTCTTCCTCGTCGATCGCCTCAGCCCCGGTGATGGTGCAGGTGCTTGTCCCGGCGTTGTCGCTCCGGGAGCGTTTCGGTGTTTGTTCCTGTTTTACTCCTGGGCGGGCACGGGAGGAGGACCGATCCTCCCGGGAAGGGGGCGGTCGCGGGGTGCGCCGGTGGCAGGGAGGGGACGATCGGTGTCGGGGACGTGTGTGTGTTGCCGGCGGGCGCCAGGTCCCGCAGGGAGACCGTGTCCTGTCAGCCGTCGGGGTACGCCACGTAGGCGTACTGCGGGTTCGCGTGGAGAAGGTGAACCCTCTCGACCAACGGGTCCGACTTGTGCGCCCGCACATGTTTCCACAGCAAGATGGGTCCTGGGGCCGCCAGCCAGGTCGGCAGCGACGTTCCGGAGGAGGACTTCCTGGGGAAGACAAGGAGGCGCTCGTGATGCGTTTGGTGAGTGGTGGTACACAGCAGCGACCGGATGGAGTGGAGAGCGTCCGGGAGGACCTCCTGCCACCGGGAAACTGGGAGATTCCTGGACCGTAGGGCCAGTAGGACGGTCTTCCAGACCGTGCCGTTCTCCCTCTCTACTTGCCCGCTCGCCCGGGGGTTGTAGCTGGTCGTCATGCTCGAGGCTATGCCTTTGCTGAGCAGGAACTGGCGCAGCTCGTCACTCATGAAGGAGGACCCCCTGTCGCTATGGATATATGCGGGGCAACCGAACAGTGTGAATATGGTGCCAAGGGCTTTAATAACTGTGGCCGCTGTCATGTCGGGGCAGGCGATGGCGAAGGGGAAATGGGAGTACTCGTCCACCACGTTCAGGAAGTATGTGTTGCGGTCGGTGGAGGGGAGGGGCCCTTTGAAATCCAGACTGAGGCGTTCAAAGGGAACGTGCGGGAAGCCTTGATCAGGTGCGCTCTATCCGGCCTGAAAAAGTGCGGTTTGCACTCCGCGCAGATGTGGCAGTTCCTGGTGACTGTACGGGCCTCCTCCACAGAGTAGGGGAGGTTGCGGGACTTTATAAAATGGTAGAACCGAGTGACCCCCTGGTGGCAGAGGTCCTCGTGGAGGGCTTGGAGACGGTCTATTTGTGCGTTGGCACATGTGCCGCGGGATAGGGCATTGGACGGCTCGTTCAGCTTTCCGGGACGGTACAAGATCTTGTAGTTGAAGGTGGAGAGCTCGATCCTCCACCTTAAGATCTTGTCATTTTTAATTTTGCCCCGCTGTGCATTATCGAACATGAAGGCTACCGACCGTTGGTCGGTGAGGAGAGTGAATCTCCTGCCGGCCAAGTAATGCCTCCAATGTCGCACAGCTTCCACTATGGCTTGGGCTTCCTTTTCCACTGAGGAGTGGCGGATTTCGGAGGCGTGGAGTGTTCGGGAGAAAAAGGCCACGGGTCTGCCCGCTTGGTTAAGGGTGGCCGCCAGAGCTACGTCGGAGGCGTCGCTCTCGACCTGGAAGGGGAGGGACTCATCGATGGCGCGCATCGTGGCCTTTACGATATCCGCTTTGATGTGGCTGAAGGCCTGGCGAGCCTCTGTCGACAGGGGGAAGGTAGTGGTCTGTATTAGCGGGCGGGCCTTGTCTGCATACTGGGGGACCCACTGGGCGTAATATGAAAAGTACCCCAGGCAACGTTTCAGGGCTTTGGAGCAGTGGGGGAGGGGAAATTCCATAACGGGGCGCATGCGTTCGGGGTCGGGGCCTATTATCCCATTGCGCACTACGTATCCCAGGATGGCCAACCGGTTTGTGCTAAAAACGCACTTTTCCTCGTTGTATGTGAGATTCAAGGCGTTAGCGGTCTGGAGGAATTTTTGGAGGTTGGCGTCGTGGTCCTGCTGATCGTGGCCGCAGATGGTTACGTTGTCGAGATACGGGAACGTGGCCTGCAACCCGTGCTGGTCAACCATTCAGTCCATCTCCCGTTGGAAGACTGAGACCCCGTTCGTGACACCAAATGGGACCCTTAGGAAGTGGTATACATGCCCATCTGCCTCGAAGGCTGTGTACTTGCGGTCACCTGGGCGGATGGGGAGCTGGTGGTAGGCGGACATGAGGTCCACGGTGGAGAAAACCTTATACTGGGCAATCCGATTTACCATGTCGGATATGCGGGGGAGAGGGTACGCATCTAGCTGTGTGTACCTGTTGATGGTCTGGCTATAGTCTATGACCATCCTTTGCTTCTCCCCGGTCTTTACTACTACCACCTGTGCTCTCCAGGGACTATTACTGACCTGGATTATGCCTTCCTTCAGCAACCGCTGGACTTCAGACCGAATAAATATCCGATCCTGGGCGCTGTACCGTCTGCTCCTAGTGGCAACGAGTTTGCAGTCCGGGGTGAGGTTTGCAAACAAGGACAGCGGTTCAACCTTGAGTGTTGCTAGTCCGCAGATAGTGAGTGGGGGTATTGCGCCGCCGAATTGAAATGTTAGGCTCTGCAGGTTACACTGGAAATCTAATCCCAGTAATGTGGGCGCGCAGAGTTGGGGAAGGACGTACAGCCTGTAGTTTTCAAACTCCCTCCCTTGCACCGTTAGGTTCGCGATGCAGAACCCTTTGATCTCTAGGGAGTGGGATCCTGCAGCTAGGGAAGTCTTTTGCGTACTTGGATGGATGGTCAGAAAACAGCGTCTTACCGTGTCTGGGTGAATGAAACTTTCGGTGCTCCCGGAGTCGATCAGGCATGATGTCTCGTGTCCGTTGATCAGCACCGTTGTTGTCGTCGTCTGGAGCGTCCGGGGCCATGATTGATCCAGCGTCACCGAAGCCAGTCGTGGTCGTAGTGTCTCGGCGTCTTCTTCGGACCCCGTGGAGCCGTCGATGCTGGGGACATTTGTTGTCATCCAAGATGGCGGCGTCCATGAATCGCACGCGGCCGGGGTTGGACAAAATGGCCGCCCCCATGGATAGCACGTGGTCGGGGGTGGACAAAATGGCCGCCCCCATGAATCGCACGTGGCTGGGGGGGTCACAAGATGGCGGCGCCCATCCTCCCCTCGTGGTGCCCGGGACCCAAAATGGCGGCGCCCGCGGGTCACACATGGGGCGCTGGGGGAGGGGGGGGGGGTGGGGAGCGTTTGGGATGGGCTGGGCTCGTTCTTCTCCGGGGATTGTGGCGACCCCCCCGGGATCGGCACACAGCCACGTAATGGCCCTTCTTGCCGCAGCTTTTGCATATAGCTGCGCGAGCCGGGCAGCGCTGCCGGCGGTGTTTCACTTGCCCAAAGAACTAGCAGCGGGCCTCCCTGGGATAGTCTGGCGATTTAACCGCGCAAGCCTGTGAGGGAGGGGAGGGGGTTGTCGCGACGGGGGTCCATGGAGCCCAAGGGGCTGCCGCGCAGTCGGGGCCGTAGGCGCGGGCGTTTTGCGACTCTCTTTCAAAAGTCTTTGGCGGAGCTGGGGAGAGTTCATACCTGCCACAAACGCATCGCGAATTAGCATGTCCATGTGTTCGATCGCGTTCACCGGCGGGCAGCTGCAGCCCCGTCCCAAAATTAGCAGCGCAGCGTAGAATTCTTCTAACGATTCTACGGGACGTTGCTGTCTCGTTGCGAGTTGGTAGCGTGCGTAGACCTGGTTCACGGGGCGAACGTAGATGCTCTTCAGTGCTGCGAGCGCCGTCGGGAAATCCTCTGCGTCTTCTATGAGAGGGTAAATTTCCGGGCTTACCCTCGAATGCATTACCTGCATTTTCTGGTCTTCTGTGATCCGGCCGTGGGCCGTTCGGAGGTAGCCTTCAAAACAAGCTTGCCAGTGTTTAAAAACTGCTGCCGAGTTCGCTGCGTGGGGGCTGATCCGCAGGTATTCCGGGCGATCCGGAGCTACATAGTCCTTTAAGCTCGCTTAATAAATTGTAGCGCACAATGATTTACGAGAGAGACGAGTAGTGATGAAGTCGATGAGGCTTTATTAAGCGAGACTTGTCCCCAGCAGTTCAGCAACAGAATGAAGCAGCGGGGAGAAGCTCGGGATCTTATACTCCGCCTTCAGGGCGGAGCCAGGAGTCAACAGCCAACCAGGACCCGGGATCTGTCAGCCAATAGCATCCCGGCTTCACAGTCCCACATGACCCCTAATACATACCACCACAGAGGGTACGTGGGCGGACGCCCTGGGTAGGGGTAATTCTTCCTCCTCTTATGCCAGGCTTAGACTGATACTATTTATGGTTCTTCACAGAGCGCATATGACAGGGGCGAGGCTGAGCAGGTTCTTTGGGGTGGAAGACAGGTGTGGGAGGTGCTCGGGGAGCACAGCAAATCACACCCACATGTTCTGGGCGTGCCCGGCGCTGGATGGGTTCTGGAGGGGTATTGCGAGGACAATGTCTAAGGTGGTGAACACCCAGTTTAAGCCGAGCTGGGGGTTAGAACTATTTGGGGTATCGGATGAGCCGGGAGTGCAGGAGGCGAAAGAGGCCGGCATTCTGGCCTTTGCATCCCTGGTAGCTCGGCGGAGGATTCTGCTACAGGGGAAAGATGCGAGGCCCCCGAGCGTGTAAGCCTGGATCAGCGACATTGCAGGGTTCATTAAATTGGAGAGGGTAAGATTTGCCTTGACAGGGTCTGTGCAAGGGTTCTTCAGGCGGTGACAACGGTTCCTAGACTTGCTAGCGGAGTGTTAGGAGGTGGTCAGCAGCAGCAAACCGGGGGGGGGAGGGTGAGGGGTAGGGGGTTAGGGTGGGGTACGAGGGGTGTAGGAGGGGGTAGGGGAGGGGGTAGGAGGGGGAAGTAGGAGGGGGGTAGAACATAGAACATAGAAAATACAGCACAGAACAGGCCCTTCGGCCCACGATGTTGTGCCGAACCTTTGTCCTAGATTAATCATAGATTATCATTGAATTTACAGTGCAGAAGGAGGCCATTCGGCCCTTTGAGTCTGCACCGGCTCTTGGAAAGAGCACCCTACCCAAACTCAACACCTCCACCCAACACCAAGGGCAATTTGGACATTAAGGGCAATTTATCATTGGCCAATTCACCTAACCCGCACATCTTTGGACTGTGGGAGGAAACCGGAGCACCCGGAGGAAACCCACGCAGACACGGGGAGGACGTGCAGACTCCGCACAGACAATGACCCAATCCGGAATCGAACCTGGGACCATGGAGCTGTGAAGCAATTGTGCTATGCACAATGCTACCGTGCTGCCCTTAAGAACAAATAAATCTACACTATATCATTTTACCGTTATTCATGTACCTATCCAATAGCTGCTTGAAGGTCCCTAATGTTTCCGACTCAACTACTTCCACAGGCAGTGCATTCCATGCCCCCACTACTCTCTGGGTAAAGAACCTACCTCTGATATCCCTCCTATATCTTCCACCTTTCACCTTAAATTTATGTCCCCTTGTAATGGTGTGTTCCACCCGGGGAAAAAGTCTCTGACTGTCTACTCTATCTATTCCCCTGATCATCTTATAAAACTCTATCAAGTCGCCCCTCATCCTTCTCCGCTCTAATGAGAAAAGGCCTAGCACCCTCAACCTTTCCTCGTAAGACCTACTCTCCATTCCAGGCAACATCCTGGTAAATCTTCTTTGCACCTTTTCCAGAGCTTCCACATCCTTCCTAAAATGAGGCGACCAGAACTGTACACAGTACTCCAAATGTGGCCTTACCAAAGTTTTGTACAGCTGCATCATCACCTCACGGCTCTTAAATTCAATCCCTCTGTTAATGAACGCGAGCACACCATAGGCCTTCTTCACAGCTCTATCCACTTGAGTGGCAACTTTCAAAGATGTATGAACATAGACCCCAAGATCTCTCTGCTCCTCCACATTGCCAAGAACACTACCGTTAACCCTGTATTCCGCATTCATATTTGTCCTTCCAAAATGGACAACCTCACACTTTTCAGGGTTAAACTCCATCTGCCACTTCTCAGCCCAGCTCTGCATCCTATCTATGTCTCTTTGCAGCCGACAACAGCCCTCCTTACTATCCACAACTCCACCAATCTTCGTATCGTCTGCAAATTTACTGACCCACCCTTCAACTCCCTCATCCAAGTCATTAATGAAAATCACAAACAGCAGAGGACCCAGAACTGATCCCTGCGGTACGCCACTGGTAACTGGGATCCAGGCTGAATATTTGCCATCCACCACCACTCTCTGACTTCTATCGGTTAGCCAGTTTGTTATCCAACTGGCCAAATTTCCCACTATCCCATGCCTCCTTACTTTCTGCATAAGCCTACCATGGGGAACTTTATCAAATGCCTTACTAAAATCCATGTACACTACATCCACTGCTTTACCTTCATCCACATGCTTGGTCACCTCCTCAAAGAATTCAATAAGATTTGTTAGGCAAGACCTACCCCTCACAAATCCGTGCTGACTATCCCTAATCAAGCAGTGTCTTTCCAGATGCTCAGAAATCCTATCCTTCAGTACCCTTTCCATTACTTTGCCTACCACCGAAGTAAGACTAACTGGCCTGTAATTCCCAGGGTTATCCCTAGTTCCTTTTTTGAACAGGGGCACGACATTCGCCACTCTCCAATCCCCTGGTACCACCCCTGTTGACAGTGAGGATGAAAAGATAATTGCCAACGGCTCTGCAATTTCATCTCTTGCTTCCCATAGAATCCTTGGATATATCCCGTCAGGCCCGGGGGACTTGTCTATCCTCAAGTTTTTCAAAATGCCCAACACATCTTCCTTCCTAACAAGTATTTCCTCGAGCTTACCAATCTGTTTCACACTGTCCTCTCCAACAATATCGCCCCTCTCATTTGTAATGAGGGGTAGGAGGGGTTGTACTTTGAGTTTACTACTGTGTTTATTATTACTTAATGGGGGATTTGTATATTGGGGGAATTCGTGATGTAGTGGTAAGATGTTTATTTATGTGATCTTTGTTTTTCTTTTGTCTGTAAGGGGGGGGGGTTGTTGAAAATATGTAATCATTTGAATCAAAATATTTTAATAAATTTTACGGATGGAAATAATTTCCAATCATTTTTATTCCTCCTTCCTCAACAACACATTATTACTTCTCCTTCTATCTGCATATGCAATATACTTTGAATATTGACTCACTTTGATCCTCAATCATTAACACGCGAAGTGAACACCGGCATGGAGCAATGTTCTTTTCGAAGAGGTTTCTTCCCATCTTGCTTCAATGTTATGTATTGAATATTATGCCGAACGAGCTTCGTTATGGAATCCTCATCCTGTTAATTCAATCGTCGGGGCTGGTTTAGCACACTGGGCTAAATCGTTGGCTTTGAAAGCAGACCAAGGCAGGCCTGCAGCACGGTTCAATTACCGTACCAGCCTCCCCGAATAGGCGCCGGAATGTGGCGACTAGGGGCTTTTCACAGTAACTTCATTTGAAGCCGACTTGTGACAATAAGCCATTTTCATTTGTATCCAAAGTGATTCACCGCCGCAACGAATTAATAACATGTGCCAAGTGCCCTGTGGTCTTCGTGGGCTTGGCAACTTCATTTCAGATAAAGAATTCTCAAGTATACTGCAAAGGATTTGACCGACTGGGAGCTAATGAATGTTGTACATGAGTCTTCGGAGAAATGTTCAATGTCAAACACTAATATATCAGCTGTTAAAGTTGCAATTCTCCAGAACGATTTTGAAAACAAAAGGATGCAAGCCATGAAATTATTCTATATTCTTTCAACGAACTCAGTGTGAATACACACTAAAATCCAACTGGAAGGTTCATTTTGCATTAATAATCATTTTCGAAGTTAGCAGTTTGTGTTCCATTCCCATGTCTGACACCAAGCCGGTGATGAGCATTTTAATTATTGTTCAACTAACTATGTGCGATCGTTTAGTTCGTTTCTGTTTTTATGCTGTGTTGCAGTTTTATAGGCGGAATTATGCGCACATAATGTAATCTAAATGTATTTGTAGGAAAAGAATTCTGAAGGTCCAACATCCATCAGATCGTTCTTCAAACTCATCACCTCAACAAACGTTTCGATGCTAAATGCTATGTTGGAGGGTGGGGGAGGCAGTGATTTATTTAGTCCTTTTGTCGTTTATATTGATCGTGGTTCTGGTTGAATATCATAATTTTCTGTGACAATCAGAACTCTATCCCATCGTGGTGCATCAGCATTGTCGCATGTTACTGAACGTCATAATATATTTTCAACGTCTGCAAAAGCTGCACCAGTTGTCCTCATTCGAAGTAATGTTATTTCACGCAAATGGAGGATTAATATTATATGGTTTTGCAATATTCTACAGTTGTATCCCATTGTTCATTCTGGGCCTATTTTTGATATCGTTTATTCGGTGAGAAATTCCGTGGCATTTCTCAAAATAAGATCGCTCAGGACTAAAGATTATCATGCCCAGTGTTGACAGACAATCGTGGGCCAATTTTGATTTGGGTTTTCCGAATTTGGATTAGGTCTACTTTGGGAATAGAGCATTCAGATTTTGCATCATCAGAATTGAGAAGGCATATAGCCTTTGGAGACGACATTAATCAGATTACACGTAAATATCTAAAGTCTAATGGAGGAATCTTAGCTTTTGTTCCCCTGATTATAGACGGTTGAAGCATGATTTATCAGAGTTACTTTAATTGTTCTGATCGTGCAACGTTTGGGGATTGGAAAACTCACCTTTCAGTGGGATACAGAAGAAGAAGGGCATGTCTTCAAAAGTAGAACAGGCCACGTGGGAACACATCGAAATACGGTAGCTTCTGCCCAGCCGCAGAAGATAATGACCTAACACCGACATCAATATCTTTTTTTGGAAAGGGCTTATCGGGATTTGGCAGAGGAGTGAGGAAATGGATTCGAACTGAAAATCAGCCACAAGCAAATTCAATGAATAACATGATTTCAAAGATGTAATGTCCAAAACCATCTTCATGTGCAGCAAACATCATCGACACTTCTGAACTGAGTGTTATATTAATCTCGTGCAAATTTATAATGTGGCATAATCGCATTAATAGTTGTTATCTAAAATCAGGGAAGTTCTTTGCAATTAAGTGAAAATTAGTGAAAATACAAAACCAGACTCTGGATATTCCTGGTATCCCCCTCCTTGTGCTACCCATGGCCGTGATCTGTATTACTTCCCTTGATGTCCTCCCCAGGTCTCGTATAATAATCTTTATTATTGTCACAAGTAGGCATACCTTAACACTGTAATGAAGTTACTTTGAAAATCCTCTTGTCGCACACGACTCAAACTAACAATATCCGATCGCCAGACTAAAGTAAAATGCATGGCACAATGCAGAGACTATTTCAAGTTAATTGTGTTGGTTAACGATCCCTGCAATTTGCAGCGTCCATGGCAGCACTGTGGCACGGGGTTAGCACCGTTGGCTCACAGGAAAAGCGAACAGATTTTAGTTCCCGCCTTGGATGACTTTCCATGTGGAGTTTGCACGTTTTCTGTGTAGGTTAGGTGGATTGTCTGTGGCAAATTTCCATTTGGTGTACAGGTATGTGCAGGTTAGGTGGGGTTACGATGATGGGGCTGCGGATTGGAATAGGTAGGGTGCTCTTTCAAAAGATCGTTGCAGACTTGATTGGCCGAAGGGCCTCAGTCTGCAATGTTGGGATTCAGTGGGCATCTCAACATGCAGTAAGACCTGGATAACATTCAGGCTTGGGCTGAGAAGTGGCAACTGATGTTGACGTGTTTTCACACAAGTGCAAACTGTGGCCAACTCCAAGAAGAGTGGATGATAGATCGACGCACACATACACACACACACACGACCCCCACCCCCTGGGAATTGTAGTACAGCTTTGAGTTTGCCGAGTGTATCCATGTTAAATCAGGTATGTTTCTGGGAAACAACAAGGCAGATAATGCATTTAATTAAGAAACTACGTCTGCAACGAATATGAATGGTAGCTGACAACAGTCAGTAGCTTCATTCGCCTGGAGGTCTCTCGGACATTACAGATTATTTTCCCCAACCACCTCTTCCCACCATCACCACCCTCAACCACAGCCCTGGGGGAAAGTATTAAAACTGTGAATCTGTTTTGCATCCAAAGTGTTGGTTTGTTTCTGTGGTGAGGAATCTGGTTGGGTTAAAGACTGTCACCCCAATGGGCTGATGGAAAGCGGAACTCGTTTACTTGGCAGGGCCATATTCGAAGGAAAGACAGGTCGACGGATAAGTGGTATTGGCGTAATGCCAGTTGATGAAGGTGGCTCCTGGCACAATCCTTTGTGTGTGTCAGAGGTAAAGGACAAGGGGAGAGACCAATGCGATGGGGTTGCGACACGCTGACTCAGTGGTTAGTACTGCTGCCTCTCAGCATCAGGGAGCTGGATTCCATTCCAGCCTTGGGTGACTGTGGAGCTTGCAAGTTCTCCCCGTGACTGGGTGGGTTCCCTGTTGGGTGACCCGGCTTCCTCTAACATTCGAACGATATGTCGGTTAGGTGGATTTGTCAAGGAAAATTTACACTTTGAGTCTAAATATGTGGATGTTACGTGGATTTACCATGGCCAACGCATGGGGATACGGAGATAGGGTTTGGCTATGGGCCTGGGTAGACTGCAGGCATGATAGGTCGAAGATTCCCCTTCTGCACTGTATAAATTCCATGTTCAGTTATTGCAGGGGAGTATCGCCTTTTCAAGCAGAGGGTGTATGGAACTGGCCAAGATTGGGAGTGGTATCAGGGGACGGAAAGGGATTGGTGTTTATTCTGTACGAGGGAGGGGGATGAGGGACAATCTGCACGGACTAGAGGGAGGGGAGCGCCCATGGGAGGCAGAGGTGGAAAAATAATTCGAGGCAGTTCGCCTTTATTTTGAACCGATAAGTGAGACATGGTTCGGAGGCCGCAACACGCTCAAGGACTTTGAAGGTAAAGATAGGTTGAAATTCCAGGATATGGTGACTCCAAAACGAACACAGAAAACAATAAAAACAATCTGTAATAAGAAGGAATCCACATTAAAATATTGTCATCACGGCGAGCACGTTCTTTTCAGAAGAAGTTCGTCCAGAGATCTCAGAAAATGAGGATCAAACAGCTGGGGGAAATAGTGTGGCAGCTGTTTGAACACCTGTCCTCGTTCTTTCTCTCCTTCCCATTTATGGGGGATGCATCGGCTTTTTGCCTCAATAGTGCCCTGCTCTTGTTATTTGCTATTTGGGAGACTGGCATCCATGTTCCATTATGGAACTGGAAACACTGCTCGCACATGTTTGGTTTATTCACAAGTTGAATAACTTATGTAACTAGGAAGCTCAAAGCGGCCTTGATTTTTCCTCTGAACTTGGACTGAGTCGCCGCATAAATAAACGTGTTCGTGCAGCAACTTAAGTTCCGCAGCATAATTCCAACTTGCTGGAATATATATTCAGCCTCGCTGTAATCATTGGGATCTATTCCTGCAAGGTTGTAATATAAGAATTCTATAACATTTACCAGCCACAGAATTATGAAGCTGCCGGATATGGAGAAGAGTAAAATCAGAGACTTCCTTCTGCTCTCCATCTCTGGGTCACGGTGGTTGTCTCCCTTCCTCTGACCCTTCAGTCCCTTTCGGACCCGACTGGCCACTAAAATGTGTCTGACCGTCAGGGCGTTGATCAACACAATTAAAGCAAATGGGAGCAAAGGGGTTAGAAATCTATCAAACCAATTGTATCTCACCCATCCGGTCTCTGAATAGAAGTCTGGCTTTGTATGACAGAACCACGGCACATTGTCAGTAATGCTTTCGGGTTCATAGGTGAAGTAGATGGGGATGTTGGCGAAACACAGAAAAATGCAGAATGTTGCTAGAACCACTGCCGCTGTTTTAGCTGTGCAATATTTGGCGTTAAGCTTCTGGCAACAAATAGCCACAAATCGATCAAAGGAGAAAGTGATAGTGAACCACACCGAACAGTCTCTGGCTGCCCCTCGCAGGACAGCATTAACGCTGCATATAGGGGTGATGTCTAGGAAACAGATTGGAAAATAGTAATGATTGATCTGCATAAGTATAACCTCAGTGATAATGACGAATAGATCTGACAGTGCCATGGCCAGCAGGTAACGAGTTGTACAGCTGGAGAGACCGCACTTTCCCCGGGACAGGATTAAGATGGCCAGCAAGTTAACTGTAAGAGAGAGAAGGGAAAATGCTGATAAAACATTCTCTGTGAGTGACACAGGAACGAAAGACTGGATCTTAACATGAAACAAGGTAGGACAGCGGCGATGAGAGGCAATAATTTAAAACAAATACCAGGACACTAACCTACCCCCAATCCAGACGAGCTCCAAGTTTAGTGGGCTAAGGATTGAGAAGAAACAACAACAAAGAATAAGACAGCACAGGAACAGGGTTTTCGCTCCTCCAAGCAAGCTCCAATCACGTGCCTTATCTAGACCAACCGCCTGTATATTTCTGTACCCCGTCTCTTCATGTGCCTATCCAGATAATTCTTATAGGTCGCTAGCGTATCTGCCACAACCACCTCAATTGGCAGTGCATTCCAGGCCACCACCATACTCTGCGTAAAAGAATTCCCCCGTACATCTCCACTGAACCTTTCCCCCCTCACCTTGAACTTGGGCGCCCTTGTAATTTTTAATTCCGCCCTGAGAAAAAGCCTCCAATTGTTCACCCTATCTATACCGTTAATAATTTCCAAGTCGTTCTGGTAGTGCGGTGACCAGAATTCGACACAGCATTCCAGAAATGGCCTTACCAACGTTCTATAGAACTGCAACATAATTTTCGACCTTTTATAGTTGATACCCCGTCCTATGAAGGCAAGCATGCCATATGCTTTCTTTACTACCATTTCCACCTGTGTTGTCATTTTTAAGGCTGTGTGGTACTGCACGCTCAGATCTACCTGTGTCTCTATGCTTCTGATGGTTCTGCTAATTATTTTATAGATCCCACCTGAATTGGATCTACCAAAATGCATCACTTCGCATTCGTCCGGGATAAATTCCATCTACCATCTCTCCTCCCAATTTTGCAGTCTATCCCTCTCCTGTTGTATTCTCTGACAAGCTTCATCACTATCCGAAATGCCTGCAATCTATGTATCATCCGCACGCTTGCTAATCATACCCGCTAAGTTTTCTTCCAATCTATTTATATATTGCAAAGAGCAGAGGTCGAAGTACTGACCCCTGTGGAACACCAGTAGTTACAGACCTCAACTCGCAAAAATACCTACAGTTACTCTGACGAGATTTCTTGGCATTGTATACCTGTCCTCAGACTGAAGCTATCTGATTTAAGCCGTTCCACACGTTTATTACTGGTAACCCCTAATTTCCATGAGACCACACACCCATACAGAGACAGGATGGGCAAGCGAATCCGGCTGTCATAAAACACGTCATTTGCTTCTTCTTCACGATGTGATGCTTCTCAAGATCGGAACGTGCTCTGTCTCTATGCTGCTGATGGTTCTGCTAAATTCTGCAACCCACTTGTTCACCCTCCCGGACGTCAGTCCCAGCTCCTTGCACTTTTTTCAAACTCAAGCTCCATGAAAATGAAAAAAACGTTCTTGTGTTCGCGCCGCCTGCTACCAGCAGCTTTAGCCAAGTTGTGCGCATGGAGGAAATGCAGCTCTTTATGATTTAAATATTCCCAGTTACTCTGTGGCTGCACAATGAAATCAACAAAGAGGGAGGTCTCCCGCTCTTTACATCGGTCCCGGTTGTATCGAATCTATTGACAGAATTTCAGTCCATGTGCTCGACCCCGTAATGCCATACCTGCCATTGCCATGGGGGTACGCAAAGGATTTGATCACGAATGCGATGTCACAGAGAATGACGCGACCTCTCTGACATCTGACCTCCTTCCCAAAAACACTTTACAGCAGGAACACACCCCAGAGGTCCGAAATATTATAAAATCAAAATAAAATATTGGTGCAGCGTAGACGCACAGGATAGAGTTACGAATAGAGGAAAGAAAATCATACTTGAATATATTTTTGGAAGTATTTTAATAATTTCGATGAATTGTAGAACAGTTTTGTAGGACAGGTACGCAATCATTTTACTACACAAAAGCCTTGCATAAGGTGCCGCTTAGCAAACTCGGCACTAACTTTGGAGCAAGTAGAAGTTATGGGGAAAAGTTGCAGAATGGAATGCAACAGAAAATCACCCAGAGAGTGGTCGACCTGATCAACTCGCAGCCCCAGAAATTAGTTGAAACCAAATACTATGTTTTCAAGGAGCAGTTAGATTTAGCACTTGGGGCGAAGAGGATGAAAGGCAACATCAGGCTATTGAGCTGCATGATCAGCCGTGATCATAAGATCATAATACCGGCGTTGGACGGGGGTGAGCACAGTAAGACGTCCTACAACACCAGGTTAAAGTCCAACAGGTAAGTTTCGAATCACTAGCTTTCGGAGCACTGCACCTTCCTCAGGTGAATGAAGAGGTGGGTTCCTGAAGCATACATATCGACAAAGTCAATGATGGAAGACGATACGGGTATCGTCCTGCTCATACTCTCTATGTTTCTATAACACAAGGTGTAGACGTTGAAGCGATTTCTTCAGTTTATTGGGGCGTGGGAAGTGACATTCCACAAGAATGAGCGCCGGCATTTCTGCCCTTCATCAACAATGTGGAGTTGGGAAGCAGAATCACAAAGTCCAATTTTAATGGCAAATCCAACTTGAGAACGTATTAATCACACAGGAAACAGGAACAGAACACGTGAGTATATTAATAATAATCACAGAACGTGCACAAGTGACATTCCAATGACAATTAATTCATTTCAACGTAGCTAAACGCCAGCTGATGTATTTTTGTTGAAGCAATACCTTTCCAAAACAGTCCTCGTTTCACAAAATATTTGCAGCAGCATCAATCCGGAAGAAGAGTATATATATCAAAGGTGAATGGATTTTTTAAAAAATGGAGCTGGCACTAAACAGCTCACAGTTTGGTTTTGACTACACTAAATTAGCTCTTTCTGTGCGTTCCCCCTCTTACATGAAATGATGCTCTGTATAGGGTGAAAATGATTATGATCAGAATGCTGATAGAACTGAGAGTTCTGAAATAAGATTTTCCTCATCCAAAGCTCAACACATCCCTCCGACTAATCCCTGTGTTCGGAAAAAATGTGGCGTATCTTCAGTTTCAGGTCCCCCTTCTCACTGGGACACACGTCACAGATCTTGTACAGGTGATATATTTAAACTCTTTGAAACATTGATCAGAATTGATGATAAAAATAATAATCATTCCGAATTGAACGGTGAAATGCTCCCATTTGAATGGTGATCCCGAGTAAAAGTCAGAAATTGGAATTGAGTACTCAAGGCCCACAGGTTCTCAGGAATCTTTGCCTGGGGAGGAGGGTATTTGAAATGAAAACAAATGGAACGTTTACAGAAACAATAGTCAGAGTTAGAATACGTGATTATCAAATGAATGTGGTTATGGTAACAGTGCCGCCGAACTGTTTAACTGCCGGTAACTAGAATATCCTTTATTATGGCTCGGAAAACAGAAAATAATGAAAGATCAGTGCAGAACGAGGAGATAGTGCCATCGAGTGGCACGGTCCCTTCCAAGAAGTATGCGATCTAGACCAACTCCTCCACCCTATCCCCGTACCCGCACCGCACCTGCACAGTTTCTGACACCAAGGGGCAATTTAGCCAATGTACTCCACCTAAACTGCACATCTTTGGACTGTGGGAGCAAGCTGAAGCACCCGGAGGAAACCCACGCTGACCAAGCGAGGGTGTGCTAACTCTAAACAGTACCCCAAGGCGAGGATTGAACTCGAGTCCCTAGCACTGTGGGGCAACATTGCCAACCACTGTGCCACCGAATCGAAATAGACCATTGTACAGAACCATTCCAAAACGCCTTCAACCATTAGCGACATATATTCTATTGCCAATCTATTGGAAGTATGCCACACAAGGGCAGATTCAAACAACGGATCTTATTTCAATTAAATTCGTGATTCAGATTATACAGGCACAGATATGTGGCCACAGGAATAACATGCAACAAGCTGATTGGTAAGCGCCGGTCCATGAATTTTACACTGAAACATATTCCCAGTAATGGTTAGTCAGATAGTTTACTCTGGTCACTCACACACGTTCAATATAATTCACGTTGGGTAATTTTTCCAGGAGCATATTCTCACTCGAGTCATCTCACGCACGGCGTTCAGCGATTCCCACTTCATTTAATTTAAGTATGTCTCCCACTCATACCTTACTGAAAGAGTTGTCCTTCACTGTGCTGTCATACAACAGAGCGTGATATTCCCCGCAATGCAAGGACATATTAACTTCGAGAAGCTGCGAGTTACAAACAATGATCTCCATGAGTGAGGTAACAAAACATTACCACAGCAATAAATCAAAACATTTGCATGTATCAATGGACATCACTATTCTGGTGCCTGTGGAGTGGTGACAAATATCCTGCTGGTGAAATTATAATTAGCAGAGTAAAATAAGTCTGATCACAATGCCTATTGCCAGGAACATAATTGCTATAATCACGTACCTGGAATACCAATGGCAGCCAGGAATGTGTAGAAGATTTTATCTACACTGCGAAATGCGACAAGCATTTTCGGTGCTCAGCTCTCTGCCCCTTCGTGTGGCGGTTCGTCACTTTGGTGATACACTTTCAATCATTCAATATATATCTTGTGTGATCTCCATGGGGATATTGAACTTGCGACATCCTTCAAGATCTTTTCTTTTCAAACAACTGAACAACGGATTACGACATCGAGTTGCGAAATAAATGTGGTTGGAAAGTCCAATGATCTGCAGGATGTCTGGATTGGCAATGTCAAATTACCCTTCGTGTGCAAAGAAAAGGATAGGTGGGGTTACTGTGTTGCATGGAGAGGGTGAAGGTGTGGGCTTGGGTAGGGTGCTCTTTCCAAGGGCCTGGGCAGTAACGAGGGGCCGAATGGCCTCCTTCTGCACTGTAAATTCTATGATCTACGATAGATGAAAGCAGTGGACATTTCTGATCACAATTATTAACCCCGAAAATCCCTCGTCGTCTTTTTTTCTCCTTTTAATTTTTCCGGAATGTCGTCTTCGCTGGCGAGTCTAACATATGTTTCCCATCCCTAATTTCCCTTCAGATGCTGGTGGTGAGCTGCCTGCTTGAACCACTTCAGTCCCTGTGGTGTCAGAAAGTCCACTATGCTTTTAGAGAGCGAGGTTCAAATTTACCACAGACACAGTGAAGAAACGACAATATATTTATAAGGCAGGATGGTCTGCGAAACCTCCAGATGGTGGCGATTCCAGTTATCTACTGTCATAAGAACATAAGAGCATAAGAACTAGGAGCAGCAGTAGGCCATCTGGCCACTCGAGCCTGCTCCACCATTCAGTGAGATCATGGCTGATCTTTTGTGGACTCAGCTCCACTCTCCGGCCCGAACACCATAACCCTTAATCCCTTTATTCTTCAAAAAACTTTCTATCTTTATCTTAAAAACATTTAATGAAGGAGCCTCTACTGCTTCACTGGGCAATGAATTCCATAGATTCACAACCCTTTGGGTGAAGAAGTTCCTCCTAAACTCAGTCCTAAATCTACTTCCCCTTATTTTGAGGCTATGCCCCCTAGTTCTGCTTTCACCCGCCAGTGGAAACAACCTGCCCGCATCTATCCTATCTATTCCCTTCATAATCTTATATGTTTCTATAAGAACCCCCCTCATCCTTCTAAATTCCAACGAGTACAGTCCCAGTCTACTCAACCTCTCCTCGTAATCCAACCACTTCAGCTCTGGGATTAACCTAGTGAATCTCCTCTGCACACCCTCCAGTGCCAGTACGCCCTTTCTCAAGTGAGGAGACCAAAACTGAACACAATACTCCAGGTGTGGCCTCACTAACACCTTATCCAATTGCAGCAGAACCTCCCTAGTCTTAAACTCCATTCCTCTAGCAATGAAGGACAAAATTCCATTTGCCTTCTTAATCACCTGTTGCACCTGAAAACCAACGTTTTGCGACTCATGCACTAGCACACCCAGGTCTCTCTGCACAGCAGCATGTTTCAATATTTTATCATTTAAATAATAGTCCCTTTTGCTGTTATTCCTACCAAAATGGATAACCTCACATTTGTCAACATTGTATTCCATCTGCCAGACCCTAGCCCATTCACTTAGCCGATCAAAATCCCTCTGCAGACTTCCAGTATCCTCTGCAGTTTTTGTTTTACCACTTATCTTAGTGTCGTCTGCAAACTTGGACACATTGCCCTTGGTCCCCAACTCCAAATCATCTATGTAAATTGTGAACAGTTGTGGGCCCAACACTGATCCCTGAGGGACAACACTAGCTACTGATTGCCAACCAGAGAAACACCCATTAACCCAGAGAAACACCCTGTCCTTCTAGATTATACTGGTCGTGGGTTTGGGCGGTGCTGTTGAAGGGGTTTTGGTGCGTTTCTGCAATGCATCTTGTAGATGGTACAGACGCCGCCCCTGTGTGTCGGTGGTGGCGGTGCTGCTTGTTTGCGGAAGGAGTGCCAATCAGACAACCTGCTTTGTTGTGGATGGTGTCGAGATTCTTGAGTGTTGTTGGAGCTGTTCCCATTTAGGCCAGTCAGGGCTATGTTATCACACTGCTTCACTGTGCCTTATGGACATGCTTGGGGGCCGGGGTGTGTATGTGGGGTGGGGTGGGGCAGCAGTTCAGTTACTCTCCGCAGGATTCCCAGCCTTTGACCTTCTTTTGTAGCTACATAATTTACATGGCTAGTCCACTTAAGTTTTGGGTCAAATCCGGAGTGCTAAATTGAAACATAAAAGATATCTCCCAAATTCAGGGCTGCAAGTGAGTCGTCATTCCAATCCAAACGGTACCTCCAATTAATATACAACGTTTCAGTATTTTGAACCTCCGATCGATAAGGACCCGTTAACTGATACAGAACACTCAATGGATACAATCGACGGGATTATCCGTCGGCTGACGCCAGAATCGCGAAAATCGATTGGGCGGAGAGTAGAATGCGTCAGGCGCCGATTTGATGCCAAATCGCAATTCACTGTCACCTCGACAGCGGCACCAATGCGGTCTGGAACGCGCGTACAGTATACACCGTTTGCATGTTATCAGTTGGCCTGACCGGACATCATCCATGGCCTTCGTGATTTGTTGCCTCTGATGAGCCGAGGTCACAAAGATGATTGATGCAGGTAGGGAAGCAGATGCTGTCTATATGGACTTCAGTAAGGCCTTTAACAAGGGCCCTCATGGCATACTGGTACAAAAGGTGAAGTCACACGGGATCAGAGGTGAGCTGCAAGATGGATACAGAACTGGTTAGATCATAGAAGGCAGAGAGTAGCAATGGAAGTGTGCTTTTCTGATTGGAGGGCTGTGACCAGTGGTGTTCTACAGTGGTCAGTCCTGGGACCTTTGCTGTTTGTAGTATATATAAATGATTTGTAAGAAAATGTAACTGGTCTGATTAGTAAGTTTGTGGACGAAGCAAAGGTTGGTGGAATTGTGGATAGCGATGAGAACTGTCAGACGATACAGCAGGATTTAGATCGTTTCGAGGGTTGGGCGACGAGATGGCAGATGGAGTTCAATCCGGAAAAATGTAAAGGAACTGCATTTTGGAAGGTCTGATACAGGTAGGGAATATACAGTGAATGGTAGAACCCTCAAGATTATTGGAAGTCAGAGAGATCTAGATGTACAGGTCCACAGGTCACTGAAAGGGGCAACACAGGTGGAGATATTAGTCAAAAAGGCATACGGCATGCATGCCTGCATTGGCCGGGCCATTGAGTATAAAAATTGGAAAGTCATGTTGCAGCTGTATTGAAACTTATGTTAGGCCACACTTCGAGTATAGTGTTCAATTCTGGTCGCCACATTACCAGAAGAATGTGGAGGCTTTACAGAGGGTGCAGAAGAGATTTACCAGTATGTTGTCTGGTATGGAGGGCATTAGCTATGAGGAGAGGTTGAATAAACTTGGTTTGTTCTCACTGGAACGACGGAGGTTGAGGGGCGACCTGAGAGCGGCCTACAAAATTATGAGGGGCATAGACAGATTGGATAGTCAGAGGCTTTTCCGCAGGGCAGAGGGGTCAATTACTAGGGGGCACAGCTTTAAGGTGCGAGGGGCAAGATTTAGACAAGATGTACGAGGCAACCTTTTTACACGGAGGGTAGTGGGTGCCTGGAACTCGCTGACGGAGGAGGTGGTGGAAGCAGGGACGATAGTGACATTTAAGGAGCATCTTGACAAATACATGAATAGGATGGGAATAGAGGCATAAGGACCCAGGAAGTGTAGAATATTGTAGTTTAGTCGGGCAGCCTGGTCGACGCAGGCTTGGAGAGCCGAAGGGCCTGTTCCTGTGCTGTACTTTTCTTTGTTCTTTGTTGGTTGTTCTTTGAATAACTGAGGGAGATCAATATTGGTAGAGAAATGGGGCTGGGAGAATTGATGACATTAAGTACCCAGGGCCTGAGAATCTGCATCCCAAAGTGCTTAAGGAGGCGTCTCTGGAAATAGTGGACGCATTGGTGGTCATCGTGCGGGATTCTATAGACTCTGGAATAGTCCCTGCCGATTGGAAGGTAGCTAATGTCACTCCAATATTCAAAAATGGACGTAGAGAGAAAACAGGGGATTATAGATCGGTAAGCCTAACATCGGCAGTGGGGAAAATTATTGAACCATTGTCAAGGATTTATAGCGGAAGTTTAGAAAAAAGTGACAGGATCACTCAGATTCATAATGGATTTATGAAGGGGAAGTCATGCTTGACAAATCTGTTGGAATTCTTTGAAGATGCAACTCGTGCAGTTGACAAGGGGGGGCCGGTTGTTGTGGTATATTTGGACTTTCAGAAGGCGTTTGACAAAGTCCCCCGTAAGAGATTATTGTGCAATGATAAAGCGAATGGGATTGGGGGAAGTGCATTGAGGTGGATCGAATACTGGTTGGCAGAGAGGTAACATCAGTAATTAATGGTTCCTTTTCAAATTGGCAGGCAGTTACTAGTTTGGTGCCACAGGGATCAGTGCTGGGATCTCAGCTCTTCACAGAATATGTTAATGATTTGGATGAGGGAAAATCTCAACAATTTGCAGATGATACTAATTTGGATGGGAGGGTGAACGGTGAGAAGGATGCAAAGATCCTACATCATAATATGGACAGATGGGGCGAGTGGGCAAAGGATTGCCAGGTGCAGTATAATCTGGATAAGTGTGAGGCTATTCACTTTGGCAGAAAAAACGGGAAGGCAAATTACTACCTGAACGGTTATAAATTGCGAGAGGGCAGTCCTTGTGCACCAGTCGCTGAAGGTAAGCATGTAGGTGCAGCAGGTGGTAAAGAAGGCTAATGGTATGTTGACCTTCATTGCGAGAGGTTTCGAGTACAGGGGCAGGGATGTGGTGTTGCAATTATACAGGGCCTTGGTGAGGCATCAAATAGAATGTTGTGTGCAGTTCTGGTCTCTTTTTCTGAGGAAGAATGTTCTCGACCTAGAGGTAGTGCAGCTAAGGTATACCAGGCTGATCCAGGGATGGTGGGACTGTCATATGAGGAGAGATTGAATAGGTTAGGATTGGTCTCGCTGGAGTTCAGAAGAATGAGAGGGGCATCTCATAGAGACTTAATACATTCTAACAGGACTAGATAGGATAGTTACAGGGAAGATTTTACCAATGATGGGTGTGTCCAGAACCAGGGGTCACAGTCTGAGGTTTCATTTCGGACAGAAAGGAGGAGACATTTTTTCAACCAAAGAGTGGTGAGCCTGTGGAGTTCATTACTTTAGAAAGTAGTTGATGTTAAAACATTGAATACATTCAAGCGTCGGCTAGAGAGAGCACTTGGGGAGAATTGGATCAAATGTTATTGGGAGAAAGCAGAATTTGGCTATTGAGGTAGATGATCAGCCATGATCTTGATGAATGGAGGGACAGTAAAAGGCCTGTTCCTGCTCCTATCTTCTATGTATCTATGTATATATGCTAACCCCTCCACAGCAGTTGAATCGATTGAGGTTCGGCGCCTGTTTTGCCGTCGTGAAAATCCACCAATTCTGATCCGCGTCAACACTTCGCCTCAGGAAAAGAGAATCCATCGCCCTTCTGTATGACTTCGTCGTCCCATTACCACGCTTCCTGTTAAATTCACAGCCCAGGTACATAAACGCCATGGTACTTGCTTTCAGAAAAAAATAAACAATTTTAAAGTCAGAGAACTTGCTCATTCAACTATAATATTAATGTGTTGAAAACTCCATTCGTGTATTTTCAAATATGGTATTAATTTTCAATTTGGACAGATGATTTCAACGAACTGCGGAATTCCACTATTGCAATGACAGGTTTAATTCTTTGTCAGCACATACGGGGAACTGAGCATCACATGTTGATCATTAAACAACCCTCATGCTAATCACGGCGCGCCTGGTGTCTCAAGATCAACTCCATGTTTTCTGCTGTTCAATCGATCAATGTTTAATAAACACATGAGTTGGAAACAGGGGGAAAATCAGCTGAACTCCTTTTAGTTGCCCTGTTTATTAATAACTGCATAACTAATGTAACTGGATATCTAAATGCCCTGTTGAACTGTTCCCGGAACTTGGCCTGAGTCACCACATAAATAAAAGTGTTGGTGCAGCCACTTAAACTCCTCAGCATGGATCCGACTTGTGGAAAATTAGATTCAGAATTATTGTAATTGGCAGGATCTTTTTCTGCAATTACATAATACAGGGACTCTAGAACAAATGTCAACCACAGAAGTATGACACGGACAGAAATGGAGAAGGGTAATGCCACGGACAACTGCCGACTTTCTGTCTCTGGGTCACTGTGATTCTCTCCATTTCTTTGACGCATCAGTTCCTTACGAACTCGGTTGGCTTATATAATGTACCTGACTGTTACAGCATCGAGCAACATAATTAAAACGATGGTGTTAAGACAGTATCAAACCAATCAAAAGCCACCCATCCTGACCCCGTTAAGTAGCTTGGCTTCCCATAACAAAACCATGCTGCGTTGTTGATTATATCTCCAGGTTCAAATATAAAGAAGAAAGGGACGTTCTATAAACAGATAAAATGCAGGTTGTTGCTACAACCACAGTTGCAGTGTTGTCCGGGCAATATTTTATTTTCAACTTCCGGCAACAAATGGCAACACATCGATCCAAAGTGAAAGTGACGGTGAACAATACGGAACAGTCTACGGCTGAGCGACTAATGATAAAAATGCCACTATGCACAGGAGCGATGTCCAGGAACGATCCAGTGAAATCAAGGGCAGCACGGTAGCACAAGTGGATCGCACTGTGGCTTCACAGCGCCACAGTCCCAGTTTCGGTTCACTGCTCGGTCGCTGTCTGTGCGGAGCCTGCGCGTTCTCCCCGTGTCTGCGTGGCTTTCCTCCGGGAGCTCCGGTTTGCTCCCACCGTCCAAAGTCGTGCAGGTTAGGTGCATTGACTACGATAAATTGCTTTTAGTGGCCAAAAGGTTTCGAAGGATGTATTGGGTTCCGGGGAAAGCGTAGAAGTGAGGGCTTAAGTGGGTTGGTGCAGTCTCGATAGGCCGAATGACGTCCTTCTGCACTGTATGTTCTGAATGTTCTAACAGTAATCACTGATCCGATAGAGAATGACATCAGCGATAATTACAAGTAGATCTGCAGTCGCCATGGCCACCAGGTAGCGAGTCTTGAAGGCGGGAAGGCCGCATTTTCCCCGAGACAGGATCGCAATCGCCACAGAACTAATTTAAATAGAGAAAAGGGCAGGCTGATGGACTCTGAAGTTAAATTATCACTATTCTTAAAACTCCCCATGTACTAAAAATGGTCAATCGGATCTTCTAATTGGTGCACAAGGAGTTTCACTCCTTGACTCCTTTGCAGACTTAAGTAGGTGCTATTCAGGTCAAACCAGTGTTTCAAGTTATCCCCGGCATAACTTATATCTTCAAATAAACTTTTATCTACTTACCACTTAATAGCTTCGATCCCGGGTCCCGCCTTGTTCTGAAAATATCGATACAGGAGATGTATCGATATTTTGTAAGAGCCACTGTTCAGGTTACGGTAAATTTAAAACTTGGTTTATTTTACTAAAAAAAAATAACATCACTGTCTTTACAACAAGGAAAAAGGGGGCTTTTCACAGTAACTTCATTTGAAGCCTTCTTGTAAGAATAAGCGATTTTCATTTCATTTCATTTCAAGATCTTGCTTCTGAATTCTCTTTGCCGGTTGATCAGACCTTCCGGGCCTCCTTGACAACCATTCTTCTCTATCGGTTGGGTTTCTCCTAGTTTATTCGCTGTTCTGTTCGGCGCTCGTTTTCAATCTCTCCCATATACGGAAGCAGCTCTGTGATCTGAGAGCAGAAAGTCGGCTGCTAGTGATTCAGGATTTTGTATCCCCTTCTCACAGCCATGTTGGTTACATCTTATTACCTTTAAATAATATCTTCTGCTCATTTATCCAATTTTTGTTCGTCCATTGTACACATCTAGTTTCCATCATGTCTGGCCAGAGGATGTTTCAATGATAAGCAATGTTCAAAATGCTTTAATGTTTTTCAAATCTTAGAGGAGTGATACCTCCTGTTCTCGTCATGTTTTACTGACTCCTTCTTGGTGTTAATTTATGCCTCAGTGAATTTGTTATCTACAAATTCCCACATCCAACTAGTGTCAGCAGGATTTTACTCATACACTTTATTGCCATTTAGTTCAAACATAAAATCATGGCCATTCTTATTCAACTGCTTACTAAAATAAGTCACTTCTATGTAAGTGTGAACAATTGTTCCCTTCATGTAACTAAAACTTAATTTGCGAGCATTTGTTTAACTTGAAAGGACGGCATCAGATGTCTCAAGTTGGTAAAGGTTATTTGCATCTCAAACCCTCTTTTCTGAATGCTGTTAACCCTTTGTGAGATTTTTGCGTGCTTTTTCTCATCTTCCTTCGGGTTCTGTCACACCTTTATGATTCAAATATCATCTTTTCTCATTTCACTTTACAACTCGTGATCAAACTTTCTCTGTATCTAACAGTCTCTGTAGGGGAAGGGTGAAGACAATTTAATTGGTTGGTTAGAAATGCCTCAGAGTTCAATTCTAAAATGTTAAACTTAACACAGTAGCTAATATATTGGCTTAATAACCACTGCTGATTTTGTGAATGCGAGACATTGCAAGACGGTCAGACTTCACATCTGCGAGTAACTCGTTACCTCCTTTTAATACTACCCATCTGCTTTGCCAAACACTCTGTATCAGTCAGTCACACAGATTACCGAATTGCGGAACACAACCTCAATAGAAGTGAGCAATTTAGGGAGTGAGCAAAATTGACATTGTGGGTCGAAGTGCTGCATTGGTGCTTTGCAATGAAACAACTTTCAGAGAGATAGCGAGACAGACAGCGGAACCTGATAGCTCCGGTCCAGTACATTTAGTCAGGTCTACAGGCAATTTCTATTGGTGACATTTTCTTGTTCATCTCCCCATATATTTGGAAAGCAGGCTAGAAAAAAAAGAGCGGGGAGACTTCCAGAATTCTGGAGCTGGATTAGTTACATTTTGCGATTTTAGTAAAATTGTTGGGAGCTGTATTTCTTTAATTGAAAACATAATCATTTAAATGAGTAGAATATCTACGACAGGGGAGGTGATGTTTGCAGATGGAACATTTGATACCTGCTGGATGCCAAAGTGATTCATCGCAATTATACCTGCATTAAATATCTACAATGTCAGGAACTTGGGTATGAATTGATGAATTGGAGTCGGAGCTTTCGGCTCTGTCATATTTCAGGCAGGGGTTTGTGAACTGGAAGCACTGTTTCAGGGAACAGTCATGCGGTTGATAATTGGGGTATAGTTTCTGCATTTTAAGGAAAGGTTGAGCAATTTGACACATACTCCAAAGCTTGGACGAATGGGAGCTGATTGCACTGCAACATGTGAAATTCTCGGGGACACTTACAACGAAAATGCGGATAGGTTATTGTCCTTTGTGAAGGATCTAAATTTGGACGGATGAAATCATATTAAGGCACTGCTTTCCAAACAATTTGATCCCAGTTCAATGCTTCGTAAACAATGTGAAACTGTCAATGGAAGAAATTTGATTGCTGCCGTTCAACATATAATTGTTACATTTTTATAATATATAAACAGAGAATGCGCCGGACAATAAAAACAAAATACCAAAAGCGCAGAAAATCTGGAAAAGGAACGAAAATGTTGAAAAACTCAACAGCGGTTGATTCCTGTAACTCAACAGGCAGCTTCCGTGGAGAGAAACGAATGAAGGTAACGTCACAAGTCCGTTATAATCTTCGACTGGACATTTGTACTGATAAAGCCGTTTCCTACTCCCATGCATTATATGTCAATCGTGACATTCGGAAAGTGGAGGTCTTCCGGCCATGTTTAGAAACTAATGCGCGACATTTCATGGCCAGTGGCGTACCGGCCAAGCTCCTCAAATTCCAAAATTATAATAAATAAATTTAGAGTTCCCAATTCTTCTTTTTCTAATTAAGGGGAAATGTAACGTGGCTAATTACCCTACCCTGCACATTCTTTTCGGGCGTGGGGGTGAGACCCATGCAGACAGGGGGTGATTGTCAACACGGATCGAACGCGGGTCCTCGGAGGCGTGAGGCAGCAGTGCGAACCACTGCACCACCATGCCGACCCTCAATTGCCAAGAAAACAGAAAACTCTATGAAGCTCCCTTCCCTACAGACATGACTGACGGTCACACGCCGCACTTCCGCTTCAATACAATAGAATGAGCCATTACTAGCTCTCCTCCCGAAACATTCAGTCAAACCACCACTCTCCCCACCAGGAACTGACTACAAGCATAAACTATGCTCGAACATCTGCAAGCACCGCCTCCTCTGCACACCACATGTTGTGATCCCTCCACCCACAGCGGAGGCACATTAACTCCCAGAATAACTCGGCCCCAGACACACACATACACACTTGCAAAAACACTCACATATACTCACACCCAGACTCACTCTGCCCCCCACACACACATACACACTCACAAGCACACTCACATATACTCACACCCACACTAACTCGGCCCCACACACACACACTCACAAACACACTCACATATACTCACAGCCAGACTAACTCGGCCCCACACACACACACTCACAAACACACTCACATATACTCACACCCAGACTAACTCGGCCCCACACACACACACACTCACAAACACACTCACATATACTCACAACCAGACTAACTCGGCCCCACACACACACATACACACTCGCAAACACACTCACATATACTCACACCCAGACTCACTCTGCCCCACACACACACATACACACTTGCAAACACACTCACATATACTCACACCCAGACTAACTCTGCCCCCCACACACACATACACACTCACAAACACACCCACATATACTCACACCCAGACTAACTCGGCCCCACACACACACATACACACTCGCAAACACACTCACATATACTCACACCCAGACTCACTCTGCCCCACACACACACATACACACTTGCAAACACACTCACATATACTCACACCCAGACTAACTCTGCCCCACACACACACATACACACTCACAAACACACTCACATATACTCACACCCAGACTAACTCGGTCCCACACACACATACACACTTGCAAACACACTCACTTATACTCACACCCAGACTAACTCGGCCCCCCACACACACATACACACTCGCAAACACACTCACATATACTCACACCCAGACTCACTCTGCCCCACACACACACATACACACTTGCAAACACATTCACATATACTCACACCCAGACTAACTCTGCCCCCCACACACACATACACACTCACAAACACACTCACATATACTCACACCCAGACTAACTCGGCCCCACACACACACATACACACTTGCAAACACACTCACATATACTCACACCAACAAATACACACACAGAAAAGCAAAGATACATTCACACGCACAGAAACACACAAATACACGCTTTCCCACACCCAAACACACTCAGACTCTGAACCACAGACTCATACGCACACTCGCACCCACACAAGCACACACCCAAATACACTGACCCCATCTCATGCTCACATACTCAAACTTTCATACAAACAAGCACAGTCACATACTCAAAGACTCAGACACACACACTTACACACATTCACACCCAAAGTCCACATACACACATTGAAAAGTCCACGCTCACAAACACACACACACACACCGGCGCTCGAACCACACATTCACACAAACTCACACATTCCCACAGTTCAATAAATACATACACCTACTCACGTAAAGTGTAATCAGACTGGTCTCAACATTGCCTCTGTGAGAGTAATCCCCATTAACCGCGGACACACTCACAGCATCCGCTGTCCTGGGACATATTTCCCGAAGGACATACGGTGTGAGCAACTGATACAGCAACCCCCCCCCCCCCCCCCCCCCCCCCCGCTGAAAGCAATCTTCTCGACCACAATAACAATAACAGACCCAAACGCGCACAGACGCACAATATTCCCATTTGCTGTTTATTGGAAAACATCCATTTGGCCAAGAGCAATCCTGCCAACGCACCTGTACAGATTGGAATTTGGATCTGCGCCATACTGTGTTGTGTACGGCTCCTGTGAAGTGTCTGCAATATTCTATCACATTAAATGTGCAATATGAATCGTAACTATGTTGTAATCATTGGAAATCAGAATCTTTTTATCCACGAATTTTCCACCTTTCCGGGGATTGTACATTATGTTTTGCGATACCCTCCAGACCAATGACGTATTATTCTGTAAAACACTGGATCAGATTAATCTTGGATTCAGGCTAATCGAAAGATCTCCCACATCAGAAGCGCGCGCAGAACTAATTGCAACTGGCGTTTCAAGAGCAGCTCAAACGCTAATGCAACATTCGGGACTGGCTCCAACTGTGCCTGCTCCAGCCGTCTGTTGCTTATGGGAGGGGAGTAACCACAGGGAATACGAGCAGGTGTATGCCATTTGGCCCTTCTAGCCTGTTCCGCTATTCAATAAAATCATGACTGATGAAGCAACTCACTAACCTCCATATGTTTTGACCCCTTTAGCTACTGGAGATACGTCTAACGCCTTCATGAAAATATACAATGTTTTTGTATCAACTGCTTTCTGTGGTAGCGAATTCCGCTCGCGTGGCACTCTCTGTGTTAGATATTTGTCGCCATCTCAGTACTAAAAGGTTTATCCCAGATCCTTAAATTATCACACCTGGTTCGGGTCCACCCGACCATCTGTTATCCAGGCGAACAACGCGTTCAGATAGATTACAGTACATACTAGGAGGCTATTAAAACGGCAGAAATTGAGATAGACAAGCCTATATTGGAAAAGCCTATATATGAAAATGAAAGGTCAGGTGGAAATCATGCGAATGTGGAGAATGGAGACTATTCAGAAGGAAGTGTGTTTTAATTTCCGAACAAGTCAAAAGAGGAAAATGGCCCAAGGGCCGGTGTTAACTTATCTTTATCGGGGTACTTTTTTTGTAAGAGCGGAACACAGTTTGATTTTGTACGAAGAATGGTCCACACATCCGACTCGGAAACTAATCGTAACCAAATTGGGATTGAGCGAAAATCATGTAGTCTGCAACATTCCAATGTTGAAAGCCGAATGCTACCTCATTTTCATTTGCAACAATGCATAGGTGGTATTATAGCTTACCTGCCAGGGTTTCATGCCCAAATCAAAGATTGCCAAGAAGAGAATTATGCCAGCGTAAATAATCGTGTCGTGCACGAAAAAACTAAGGCGACCCCAGGAAGATATAGTGGAAGAAAACACTCCAGGTAATTTCCTGAAAGTGACCATTAGGGAAGATGATTCAGAGAGAAATGGCCATTTGCTTCTGGAGCGCAGTTTCAGGCTGACAATGAGGAACATGTCTTGCGTTGTGCCAGAATGGGAGAAAAACGAATGAGTGGGTAAACTATCCGAATCGGAAGACGGAAGAGAGGCCTCTGAGAAGATAAACTTATCAGCGAGTACAGTAAAGAGTAAACGGAAAGATAGCAAATTTAAAGGGGCAACGTAGGAAGCATATGTACAACGAACTAATGCGAGGGTAAATATCTATTTGTGTACGCAGTGCATCCCACATGCCGAAAGAGCGAGCGAAAACAAAGAATCGCAGTTGCATGCAAATAAATAATTATAGAAACTGTTATAAATACTTGATATTATATTTTCAGCTGACTCACGGAATCCAGTATTAATAATATGCTAATTATAATAATTAGAAGGTGAACACTTAAAAAAAACTCAACAACCGCGTTAGCAAACCGGAAATGATGGGAACGGACAGGGAATCTCCATTCAATAATGTCATTCAAAACAACCAGTAACACAACATATAACCAAGAGTTGTCAGTGTATATTCAAAATGTAAGATAAGTATTGACGAACCACATGACCTTTGCTGTTTGCAATTTATTTAAATGATTTGGAGGAAAATGTAACTGTTTGATTAGTAAGTTTACGGACGACATAAATGTTGGTGGAATTGCAGTTAGCGATGAGGGCCGTTAGAGGGTACAACAGACTCTACATCGGTTGAATACTTGGGCGGAGAGATGGCAGATGGAGTTTAATCCGGACAAATGTGAAGTAATGCATTTTGGAAGGTCAATGCTGATGGGAAATATACAGGTAATGGCAGAGCCCTTAGGCGTATTGATATGCAAAGGGGTCTGGGTGTGCAGGTACACAGGTCACTGAAAGTGGCAACGCTGGTGGAGAAGTTGGCCAGGAAAGCATACAGCATACTTGCCTTCATCGGCCGGGGCATTGTTTTTAAAAATTCGCACATCATGTTGCAGCTTTGTGGAACCATAATTAGACCGCACTTGGAATATAGTGTTCAATTCTGAGCATAACACTCTCCATGCTGGCCCATCAATCACTCCTACAACTGGTGCAACAATGATATGGACAACCTCCCTCTACACTGTCGCCTTCAAGTACTGGCAGCGCAGGGGCAGCACGGCGTGGGATGCAGAGTAATCCCTTGCGGAAAGGTTTTGCAAAAGTATACACGGTTAAGTTACAGTCCGTCAGGCCAGTATCGACACCCTGCAAGATCAATTACACTATTCCGTCTCCTCCATTCTTTCAGTGGCACACTGTAAATATGTTCCCTTCAGTTGGCCATGCATTTTGCCCTCGAGGTTCACGATGGAATCTGTTTCCACCTCACAATTAGGCAGTCCATTGCAGATACCAGCCACTCACTACGTTAAAAACATTACCTCATATTCCTTCTGTTGGTATCTACCTTAAATCCGCATCCACTGGTCTTCAACATTTGCACCAATATGCCATTTGTGTCAAATGCAATCATTTCCGTTCCGACATCACTGCCAGAGTGCCTCAGCACAGTATCCTCGGCCCAACCATCTTCATCTCCTTCAGAAAATCATAAAACCTACGCACAAAAACAAGCCCTTCGGCCCAACCTGGTCCATGCTTCTGAAGAAATCCTATCAAAGCATTTACCTGCATTTGGTCCATATTCCTCTAAACGTTTTCTATCCATGTATCTGTCCAAATCTCTTTTAAATGTTGAGAGTGTCCCTCCTCAGCTATTTCCTCCATCCGCCCATTCCACATACGCAGCACCCCCTGTGTAAAAGAGTTGCTCCTCAGGTTACCATTAATTATATCGCCTCTTAAATTAAACCTATGCCCTTTAGTTCTCGATTCCCAAAACCTGGGGAAAAGACGGAGTGCATTCATCCTGTCCATGCCTCTCATCATCTTATACTCCGCAATAAGATCACCACTCAATCTCCTACGCTCTAAAGACAAAATCACTCCCCTGTCCTATCTCTCCCTCTAACTCAGTTCCTTGGGTCCTGGCAACATCCTTTTAAATCTCGTCTGCACTCCCTCCAGTTTCATAACAGCTTTCCAATAGCAAGGCGACTAAAACTGAACACGATCCTCCAGATACGGCGTCACCAACGTCCTGTACAGCTGCGACATACCTTCCCAACTTCTGTACTCAACGCCCTGACTGATTAAGGCCAACATGCCAAAAACGTTCTTCACTGCCCTATCTAACTGTGACTCCACCTTTAGATAACCGTGCACCTGAACTCGAAGGTCTGTCTTCCCACGATACTCCCTAAGGTCCTACCATTCACCTTGAAAATCCTACCTTGATTTGACTTTCCAAAATGCAACACCTCACACTGATCTGTATCGAACTCCATTTCTCGGCAACTTCAGAGCTGATCAAGATCCTGCTGCAAAATGTGATAACATTCCATACGGTCTACAATACCACCTATTTCAGTATCATCTGCAAACTTACCGATCATGCCTTGTACATTCTCATAAATATCGTTCATAGAGATAACAAACAGAAATGGGCCCAGCATTGACCCCCGAGGCACACCATTAGTTACAGCCCTCCAGTCCAAGTATCCTTCCACCATTGCCATTTTCTTCCAACCATCAAGGCAATTGTACATCCCGTTTGCCAGCTCTCCCTGGGTTTCAGATGATCTAACCTTTGAGTGCAGCTTACCACGTGCAACCTTATCAAAGGATTTACTGATATCCATGGAGACTACGTCTACCGCCCTGCCCTCATCAATAGTCCTGCCACATAAAGTCGTGAATGGTGGTGGACAATGAAACAAGAGACTGGAGAAGGTTGTACAAATATCCCCATCCGCACTTACGTTCGAGGCCACCACATTCGTGCATAAACTACGGTTGTATAGTTTACAACAGTCGCCAGACCGAAACTTCGAATGAATGATGCTGAACCACAATTGCTCCCTCCCTGAAGAACCGTCCTCACTCAGATCCGTTATCTCTAACCTCAGTTCCGTTATCTCTATCACTCACATTCGGTCTCTCTCTTTGTCTCACTCGTCACTTTCTGTCTCCCAAACACTGTGCCGCTCATTCCTCCCTTCTCCATCTCGCTCTCATACGATGCGTTTTTCTCCTCTTTTTTCTATCCGCTGGTTATCTGGCTCCCATCGCCCTATCTCTCTTGGTCGCTCGTATTTGTCGCTCTTCGTGCAGGAGTCGTGTTTGTAAGAAGTTCCAAGCTGAACATAAGACCAATAAAAAAACAAATTCCACATCAGCAGCAAAATATGGCGAACGTGCAATGCATTCCAAATTTTAAACAGAAAATCCAGTTAGGGGAGCAATGTTTTTTTCCTCAAATCTAAACAGGAAGTACGGAAAATACCCACCCTGTCTGGAAGCATCTTTGGAGAGAAAGAGAGACAGGGCTAATGTTCCGAGTCATTAACCTCTTCATTTAAGCTGTGGAGGGATAGAAATGCAATGGATTCAATAGTGGGAGAGAGGTGCTGTCGCTGGAGCAGAACAATGGAAGCTTATTCTGTGTAAACTGGGTGACCACAATCAGGAACAGGGTCGTCCAGCGGGCAAGCATAACGCTAAATGTCCTGTCGCATTTCAATCAATTCACTCTCTTACTCCGTTGTCTACATGTCAAACATTGGCCGACTGCAATGTTCTGGTGAAACAAAACAAATTGGAGCAACGGGACCTCATCTTCCAATTAAGCACCAAACATTGAATTGAACATTTAAATTAATTAATTCACTCCTTCATTTAGATATTATGTTTGCCAAGCCCCTTCCAAAATTGATTCCAAACTTCAGACCACACGTTCGCCACGATCGAATGAGTACTGAAAGATCCAAATGTGATGGGTTCAAAAAAGTGCCGTCGAAGACCCAAAGTAATGAACCAATTACAGTGGCCGGATAATTTCGCGACAACGTTCAAGGTCGCAATCATGTGAATTGGTTGTGGCTATGGGTGCGTCCCCATAGCGGGGAGATTTATCTTTCGGGCTGATTCAGATGGACTAAGTCGCCATGAAAAGAGATTCACCACAGTATAAAATGATACCCGAGGATTTTGAGGAGTTCTGGAACAGTTTGAGGTAAATATTTTATTTCGCCATTTGTCTGGAAGAAATAGATATGTCATTTTGAACGGCATTAATTCCGGTTTTAATTTTTGATCTTCATTATGCAAGAGTAATGTTTCGTTTTCTCAGTTGATCAGCGTCTTTAATCCTTTACATTAGCACACACCGATTATTTCACGTATTAGTTGTCAATGGATGGAATGGAAAATTTACCTTTGAAACCTTCATTTAGCATTTCCTCCATTATTACAGCTGCATTGTTGACTTGGCCTTGGCCTTGCACCTCTGCAAAAACCCATTCTACTTTTATCTGCCTTCACATAATCACAAAATACTACAGTTTAGAACAGAACCTTCGGCATATCGGGTGTGCACCGAGGCATGAAAAGCCATGACCTTTCAACCTAATGCCATTTGTCACCACTGGGCCGATAGCATTGAATGATAGGCCGTGCCAAGTACTCACCCAAGTATTTTTTGAAGGACGTGAGGTATCCAACGCGACCACCCTCCCAGTCAGTGCATGCCAAACAGTTACCCCCCCCCCCCCCCAATGGGTAGAACGTTTGTTCCTCAAATCCTCCCTGAACCTCCCACCCGTCACTTTGAACTTGTTTCTCCTCGTAACTGACCCTTCAACTAAGGGGAACAGTTGGTCCACATCCACGCTGTCCATGCCCTCATAATCTTGTACACTTCAATCAGGTCACCCCTCAGTCCTCTCTGCTCCAGAGAAAACTACATAAGCCTATCCATCCTCGCTATCTAACTTAAATGTTCCATCCCAGGCATCATTTTGTTCAATCATTTCTGACCCCCTCCAGTGCAATTACATAATTCTTATAATCCCCCGACCAGATTTGCACAGTGTACTCCAGATGTGGCCTCACCATGTCTATAATGCTCATAAAAGTTTTACTCATCACAGAATTGAGTCAAATCATTGAGTCTTAAACTCCAGTTGGCGTTCCAATAGGCTCTGGGAGAACTGGAGCAACAATTCATCACTTGTTAGTTGTAATCTCAGCACGTTGGTGAGAAATGTCACTCTTCCTTTTTACATTTTCCAATTATCCTTTTTTGCCAGAGGAATGGATTTCACTCATCTGCTTATGTGGGTTTATTTATTTGAAGGGACCTCTTTTAAATCGTTGTCTGCCCCCTTCTTTCCTTTTTAATATCTGGGCTGCTGGCTGATTAACTACTGAAAACTGTAGTTTTAACTTGACACACCCCTGATCTAAACTGTCACTTGAACTGGCCAAAGACTCCGCTTGGAACAGTGTGCTCTGTGGCAGGGCCCCGTGATTTTATTCCGCAGGACGCGGCTAGCAGCCATCCTATCCAATCCTCAAGTCTGTTGGGCAGAGCCATCGGCAGCTTATGGAAGAAGGGAGTAGTCTCCATTTTAATTCAGTTTTGTTTAGAACTCCAGAGCTGCAACACGCGGGTAAAACACAGTTTTCTATCAGCTCTCTGCCTGGCGATTTCAATGCTCCCAGCCAGCCGGTGAAAGTTCCACCCCTGAACAACGGGCTGGCAAGCAATGCCAGACTTCTCTCATTTGATGACTTGTGACAAAACACTTTCCGTTTCTGCATAACCTGGGAGCGCTTTTCAACAGTCATTTGTATTTCAATCTGTACATTTCTCAGATTTCTAATCCGATTACCAAAAAGCAATTTGCCTCCTATTGTTAACGCCATCGGCAAATTTGAGTGTACAGAACCTTAGATCTATGTACACGGCCTTAATGTGCACGTTATCATGTTTCTCCATTGGTCATGAATTGGTGAATTGTCGCAATGCTTCGTGATGGGAAAGTAGATATTTGCACAAATATTATGAGAGCTGCAAAGCAAACGCTTCTAATTTAACAGTGAAATGCAAACAATGCTAACGTGTGATCTGCAAATGGCTGAATCTCCCATGCCCTGGATTGTGGAACTTCCATTAAACCAACTTGACGGACACATAACAGTGCTGATCAGAATGTAAATGTTTGTTAAATGGCCTGGAACTGATGCCCGAACTCCCCAACCATGTGTCCCAGTGGAAAGATATGTGTTATATAAGTAGGGGGTTGCCTCTAACAAAGCAGCATATCGCGTAAAACAGACAGGAAACGCCCAGAAAATGAGAACAGAATGGAGAAAGAAATAATTCTTCAGATCGAAGATGTTTTCTTTCATACTCTTGCAGTATTGGGTATACCAGGTAGGATGGTAAATATGTTCAAATCATTGTTAACTCCATTGGATATATCCTCTCTCCTGCCCATTGGTATAGAACTATCTTTCTATCCTTATATAAATCTTAGTTCCTTTTTATTTGTTTGGCTGTAAATTTTAACTTATCAGAAATCTGCTGCCGTGATTTCACCAGCCTCCTTTATGTTCTCCGACCAGCATTGCTTCCCGCGGCAGGAAAGTCTCCATTCTAAAATCCTGAAGTGAAAATAATCACTCTCGTGTTGTCAGTAACCAGTTGCTCAACCGTGACCACCCGAGGTCTCGATTTCCTACAATTATTTTTTCATAATCATGGATTCATGTTAATTCTCTTGGTTATTATACTTTCAACGGCTTAGCCCTGGAGCTCCGCAATTCAATGTCTACATTTAAATATTTTCTTTAACAATAGAAACAGTAAATTTTATAAACACTCGGCCTCTCTGGCAGCACCTGTGGATAGCTAATGTTTCGGTGTGACTCCAGACAATAATTGCGATTTGAGGATAGTTACGAAAGTGCAATTCAACGTGAAAATGCTGGACATTTTGTTTCTATTCATTGCATACGGGCCTGGCTGGCTGTACCAGATTCCGTTGCCTATTCCTAATTTAGCTGTGGACCTGGGGTTAAATGTAACAACAACAGTACATTTCCTTCCTTGAAGGACAGAAGTGAAACGGGTGTTGTTTTTGTAACAATGATTTAAAGGTCATGCTTCGACAATTGTTTCCAAATTTCTATTGTTTTCAAATGTTACCATGTACTGGAAGTGTGACTCGAACTGGAATCGCAGAGCACTACCCTGGATCTAAACATCGTGGCGGTGACACTGTCCGCTTTCTCCCCAAACCCAAGCATACGGAAGTGAATTATTAACTATGTTCCTCTCCACAGCTGCTGCCTGATTTAAAGAGATTTTTCACCAGTATTTTAAGTCTTATTTAAGATTACTAACTTGCCATGCATTTTGAATTCATTTTCCTTTTACATTCTCCGCACAATTTACATATTTCATCAAGCTATTTACCTTCTATTTGAAAATCACATTCTGTGGCAGAATATTAATTGTTGTAATTTTTCAGATTTTTGGATCATAATTGTTTTACTCTGTGAAATGCAAATTCCAGCTACAAGTTGTTGTTACTGAAACGAGAACGTGCCTGTGGCACTAGAAAAAGGATTTTATTTTGTTGAAGGTTGTTTCAACAGACGAGTGTATCAAGGCATTTGGGTTGACAAGATCAATATGGGCCCCATCGCTAAAACAGACCATCACAGTTTGCTCGTTTAATGAGTTGATCTAACTTAGTCCTCCAGCTTGAGTGTAAAGTGGGAAAGCTATTCAAAATCAGTTGAATTTAAAATCCATACTGCCAATACCCTTCTGGTTCCGGGACCGTCTCGACCTTTTCGGAAAGTGGAAGGAGGAAGTGAGTATTCTGAATCGAGTGCAAAATCACATTCCATCAAAACCTTGTTTCAGACAGATTCACTTCCTGCTAATTTAAGATCCATAACTCAGATTTTGAGGATAATAATTGATTGAGTCTATCTGTGCTGGATGCAAACGAATATTTTTTGAAAAGTTCTCATTGATTTAACAGACAACGCTGATTTCTCTGGTAAAATGTTCTTTGCGTTACAGTCTTAAAATCGATATACTTTGTTGACAAACTCCACAGCTGTTTACCAGAGACGTTACTATTGTTCCATGAAGAACTTAGGTTCATGTAGATATATATTTTTAAGTAATAATAAATGAGCCGAGAAACTTTGAACAGCAACAGTCCAGGAAGTACACGGTTTTGTTTATATCAAATCTCTTTCTGGCAGCGTCCTTTTTACTGGGTCAGCAATGGCTGTAGTGACGTTAGATAGAGAAAGTTTGTGCAAGCATATTCTGTCCTTTTAGGGTTTCTGTTTCAGCAGATTGTTTAAATTAGTTAGCTTCTGGGATTCGCGTGCTTCAATAAAGTGTTCCTGTATACACAATGTGTAGTAGTTAATGGTTAACTAGATTGCATTGCAGTAGTTAATGGCTAATTGGGCATTGGTTTCGAGTCAGTTATTAAACACTAACTAGTATTGTGTGCTGTTTACATTCGCCAATTTCGGCTGCAGTATGTTAGTTATCTAAACTCTAATTATCGTGGGTATGGATCATTTAAACTCTATTTTAGTGTTCGGTTTATGTGGAGGGTACTGTTGGCGCAGTTTGAATATTCTCTCTTGTCGCATGTTGATGTTTAACTTCCAAACGACCAAAGACGTGCAGGTTAGGTGGAATAGTCATGCTGAATTGCCCGTCAGTGACCAAAAGGTTAGCAGCTCGGTTACTGAGTTACAGGGACTGGGTCAGAGGATGGGCCTTGGTAGGGTGGCCCTTCCAAGTGTCGGTGCAGACTTCATGGGCCGAATGGCCTCGTTCAGCATTGTGGGATTATTTGATTCTATCGTCTGACATAGGAACAAAAATAGAACGCAGCATGTACACAACGGATCTGGAACCTTCGGCAGAGAGCTCTTCCAACTGAACGTTTCAGGTCAAAGGCATATTCTTCAGGAAGAGTGACGTGTGATGAGCATTGTGCAAGTGAAAGTGTTGAGAGTAGAAAAGGCACAACCTGTAAATGTGTAAGGGGAAGAGGTAAAATTACAAAAGTTGCCATGCTGCAAAATGTATTTGGAGCGGCAAATGTTGCAGTCAATGAACAAAGGTTTTACCCAGTGTGAAGAATGAACACCTTTGTCCAAAATAAAAGACATGCAAGTTGGAAGATGTTTGGGAGAACGACGACATTTGGTAGCGGTTCATGAGCCAATCTGGTTTGACCTCTTGAACTGAATGATGAGTTCTGAAGGCTGCAAAGTTTGTAACTGACAGAGAACGTGATGTCCAACCATTTTGCGTTTGCTTCATTTGAACAAAGCTGTAAGCGCTGGATATGGCTTAGAACAAAATTTGGCGATTGATACCCGGAATCTCTAATTTATGCTTGAAGATCAGGTGTGGTCCGCAAAGCAAATACACAAGCTGTGCTTGGCCCACCTAAATTAGGGAAGGGAAGGTTCTGTGCAGTGAATACAAGGTATTAATTTAATCGAAGCCCACGGGGCCAATGTTGTACCTGTTATAGTGTTCCTGATTTTTATCATGTGCCAAGAGCTTCATCACCCTCCTCCTAGCAGCATAAAGACATGATTCTGAAGATTTCTCCTTCTGCCACGAAATGCATCTGAAACTGATTTCTCGTTAATTTACAGCTAGTACATCTTGTGTTCCAAGGTGAACACTCCACTGACCTTCTTATATGCTCCCTAAAAATGCACGTTGACATTTTATTATAGAATCGTAAAATCTACGTCACGGAGACAGGCCCTTCGGCCCAAACTGGTCCACGCCAACCAAACAGCCCATCTAAGCTAACTCCATTTGCCTGCATTTGGCCCATATCCCTCCAAAGCTTTCCTATCCATGTACCTGTCCAAATGCCCTTTAAATGTTGCTAATGCCCCTGCCTCAACCACGTCCTCCGACAGCTCATTCCACGTACATACCAACCTCTGTCTAAAACGTTGCTCCTCAGGTTTCCATTAATATTTTCACCTCTTAAGTTTCATCAACCCTGGGAATAAGTGCATTCACCCTGCCCATGCCTCTTGTGATGTTTACTCCTCTATAAGATCACAACTCAGTCTCCTACGCTCCAGTGAAAAAAGTCTTGGCCTGTCCAATCTGACCCTGTAACTCAGTCCCTTGCGTCCTGACAAAATCCTTATAAATCTCTTCTGCACTTGTCCCAGTATAATAATATCTATCCTATAGCCAGGCGATCAAAACTGAACACATTACTCAAGGTGCAGCCTCACCAAGCCCTGTACAACTGCAACATAACTTCCCAACTGCTATACTCAATGCCCTGACTCATCAAGGCCAGCATAGCAAAAGCGTTCGTCACTGCCCAACCTAGCTGTGTCTCCACCTTTCGAGAACCGTGCACCTGAACTCCAAGGTCCTTCTGTTCGAGGATACTCCTTAAGGTCCTACTATTCACCTTGAAAGAACCTTGATTTGACTTTCCAAAATGTAACATCTCACACTTACCTGTATTGAACTCCATTTGCCACTTCTCGGCCCACTTTCCCAGCTGCTCAAGATCCTGCTGCAATTTTGATATCCTTCCTCACTGCCTGCAGTTCCACCTATTTTAGTGTCATCTTCCGACATGCCTCTGTCTTGCTTCTTCCTTCAGTATATCCATCAAATAATATATTGTGATCTTGCTCTTACGAATTTTTCGCACATTATGTTCGATCTGCCATTTATTTCGAACTCACGATCTACGTTCCTTTTTTGGAATCGTTGTATCGCCGTCACACTGTGATACGGAAAAAATATTTTGGGCATCAATAAATTTGAAACCACATTTGAGGTGGCCCTGTGGCACAGTGGTTATCACTGCTGCCTCAAAGCGCCAGGGGCCCGGGTTCGATTCCGACCACGGATGACTGTCTGTGTGGTGTCTGCACATTCTTCCCGTGTCAGCGTGGGTTTCCTCTGAGTGCTGCAGTTTCCTCCCACAGTCCAAAGATGTGCAGGTTAGTTGGATTGTCTCTGCTCAGTTGCACCTAGGTGGGATGCGGGGATAGGGCCGGGGAGTGGTTCTGTATAGATTGCTCTTTCACTGGGTCGGTGCAGACTCGTTGGACCTCATGGCCTTCTTCTCCACTGTAGGAATTCTATGATTCCATGGTAACGCCTGACCCAAACTATAATTCGTTAATTGCTATATGATTTGTCAACACTGACACCGATGTACCAGGACTGGTTGGTAATAGGGAAGCACTACCTTTACTGGTACTGGATTAAAAGGTGCAACCTGCAAGGTTGATGGACAGGATCGATTTAGGGTGACGACTTACCATGGAGAGATAATTGACGAAAATACATGGGGCAGAAAATACGCAATGTGGGCCATTTTCACAGACGGAAGGCTGAGATTGGTGGTTTAGCAGGATAGGTGCGGCGGTCTTCGCTTGTAATGAACTGTACTGATAAATTTGTGAAGTTGCAAAGAATGCCGTGACTAAGCTTGCTGATTTCCGTTCGTCTAACAGCAATTCTTTACCTCTTTATATCCTTATTTCTTCGTGTTCTGATGCACTCATAACGCCACTTCGTCTTGAAACCGTCTGTCAATCAAAGATTTCCTGGCTAACTTCCAATTTCCCTCCTTCCTCAAACATTATGTGTTTCGCAATTCAGGTGTTCATGTCCGACCGGGCACATTGACAACCCCTGTGCTCTCTGACCAGTATGCACCCCGTTAGAGAAACACATCAAAATCTATATTGTTTCTGCAAACTATTCCATGTCATGGCCCCGCTGTCCTCATTAATTAAATACAACGCCAGCACAATCAGTGATATCTGCATTCATCCGCTGAGAATCCCAGATTTACTCAGTCCATTCTCCGTTCAGTTTTTTCAGCGAACAAGTCCTCCCACTCGGGACATCTCTCCCTAGACATATCCGTCCCTTCCTCCCTCTTTACGTATTTGAGATACCCTCAAAGAGTTTAATTCAGCAGATTTACGTTGAATGCCAGAATAGTTCCTGATTCTTTCCGGATGCAGCTTAGTTTCGTTTATAGTTGCATAATTTTGCTGCAGAATATTTTTGTCCATTGTTCTAAATGTATGTCTTTTCTCTGTGGATTACGGCAACTAGTTGCAATTGTTCTGAAACTTTCACAGCGAATACATATCGGAAGGAGAGCTTGATACATATACGATAGCAAGAGAGTTTAACAGGAGAGCAAGGCATTTTAACGGGCATTTCGAATGAGAAGAGAACGGTGCTGTTTAAGCAGGGAATTCAATAACTTATCGATGAATCAATTGAAACATGGACACGGAATAAAAGTAATGGAAGAGAAAGGCTGGAGTTAGTTGTCATCTATAGAATACAGTGTTGAAGGAGGCCTTTCGGTCCACCGAGTCTGCACCGACCCTCTGGAAGTACACAAACCTAGGACCACTCCCCCGCATTATCTTCGTAACCCTGTAATCCCCCGCAACCACTGGACACCAATCCAGCATGGCCAATCCACCTGAATGACACATCTTTGGACTGTAGGGCAGGGGCTATTACAAACTTATAAACAGGGGAATGAGAAAGATCGCTAAAGAGGCTGACGTTCCGTGCTAAACTCACAAATATTTCCTTGGCTGTTATGTGTAATCCACGTTTTCCTGTCTTTATTCCAGCCAACATAGTCACTCTGCTGATCCTCCGATTCAGGGACTGCGGTCTGTGCAAGAGAACAACTATCTACCTGGTAGCCATGGTCTCATCCGACCTGATGGTCCTTATATTTCTTGTTCTGATCAACTATGTACTGGCGCCTCGTTTACCACAGGCACTTTTCCTTAACATCTTAGTATCTGGTCTGAACTCCCTCATGAGTGTCGCTGTGACCAACTGCTCAGTCTGGCTGACTGTGTCCTTCACCTGTGATCGCTTCGTGGCGATCTGTTGTCAGAGTTTTAAAAGACGCTTCTGTGCCCCCAAATCTGCAGCTCTGGTCGTTGGAGCGATTTATCTTGGGACATATGTGAGAAGCATCCCCAATTTCTTCACAAATGTTCATTACTATGATCACGAAGAACTGGAGAAGGAAAGCAGAGATGCTCCCAGCACAGATTCAATTCACGCCTGGAGGGTGTTTTACTGGGTAAAGCTAATTTTAAATCCATTGGTTCCCTACTTCGCCGTGATGCTGCTCAACCTTTTGACGGTCAGACACGTCCTTGCGGCTAGTCGGGTCCGGCGCGGATTCCGGGCAGATGGTCAGAGTACAAGGGACCCCGAGATGCAGAATCGGAAGAAGGCCCTGGTTTTGCTTATTGCGGCCTCCGCCAGCTTCATCTTGCTGTGGATGCCGACGATCTGCCTCTTTCTTTTCTCGCGGATCACTGCAACCTACAGTTTCCACGACTTCAAAGACCCCGTCGCCGTTATTCATGAAATCGCCGATATGCTCAGTATACTGAACTGCTCTACGAGTACGTGTATGTACGCTCTCACCCAATCAAAATTCAGGGCAGAGCTGAGGAGGGTGGTGCGATATGGGAAAGATCGAATTACAAAAACTCCTAGAACACATGAGTGAATTCAACCAATGACACAAATACAAAATCCCACTGACATTTCATTATTGATCAGATCAATTTCTAATCTTAACACTTGTTTGGGAGCCATTTTCATTGTGGAATTGTATTCACTACAGGTGTTAAGCAGTAAACATAATCGACAACAACGCTTCGTGAAGAGTCTATATTCTCAGTGTAATTTCACAGTGAAAAATATACACGCTCTTAGTGATATCCTTTGAAAGCGGAAACATCTTTTGTGGTCACTGGGCCTCGCCTCGATTTAGGCCTGATTAAATTGTAAAATGTATAATTAAGTATTGGGCACTGTATATCAAACAAGAGTGAACACTCAATCGGGCTTGGAATTCTGACTTGACACATAATGAAATGCACAACATCCAGACAACCTGCCAGACCATGCCTGGCCCTGCCCCGTTACTCACCCATCAGGAGATCACCCAGACAACCTGCCAGACCCTGCCTGGCCCTGGCCCGTTACTCACCCATCAGGAGATCACCCAGACAACCTGCCAGACCCTGCCTGGCCCTCTCCCGTTACTCACCCATCAGGATATCACCCAGACAACCTGCCAGATCCTGCCTGGCCCTGCCCCGTTACTCACCCATCAGGATATCACCCAGACAACCTGCCAGATCCTGCCTGGCCCTGCCCCGTTACTCACCCATCAGGAGATCACCCAGATAACCTGCCAGACCATGCCTGGCCCTCTCCCGTTACTCACCCATCAGGATATCACCCAGACAACCTGCCAGACCCTGCCTGGCCCTCTCCCGTCACTCACCCATCAGGAGATCATCGTTGCGACTGTTATGCACCAATTTTATTTTTGGTAGACGAGATCGAGCTACACTCTCTGGCACCCAGAGTCACATTGTATGGCAACAAGATATGTGCAAACTACACCTCCGGAGATGGACACTTGGTGCGGCCTCCCAATGTTCTGCCAAGTAGCCATCACGGAATGTATTGGGTGTTGGGACCCCCTTTCTGCGGCCTCATGGCAGAAAGCCAGAGAAGCTTCCAGAAAGGTGTCAAGGGAGGGGGCTAAAGGTAGAGGCCAAAGACCTCACAGGAGTGAGGATTCGGCGTGGGAAGTGACCTTGACCATCCAGAACACTGACCAGAGGACGAAGAAAGAAAGCATCCAGCGAGACACACCTTCTAGATGGTGGACCAGAGAGGCTCGAGGATCGGACACACGGTTCGAAGAAGCCATCTTTACGGGTAGTATTACCGAATCTTGGGTATCTCTTGCATTTTTATGTGGGTTAATTGAAGGGTTAAATATTGTGTTTGGTCATTAAAATTGATTTTATTATATATTTACGATGTCCTTTGTTCTCCTGGATTGTGAAGAGATCTGGAAAAAAAACCTTGAGTGAACAGAGCGGTGTAATATTTGAATTGGGCAGATACCCGCATCTTCAGGCACCTGCGTAATTACTCCTGCGATAATCCTTGGCATCCGCCGGCTTCTACGTTATTTGAATATCAGGTAACTGTGTGAACAGGGCAGTTAGTAAACTGAGCACAAAACATAAAACTTAGAAAATAGTGCCAAGGACGGACAGAGTCAGCATGACTTTGTGAAGTGGAAATAATGTCGCACAGGAGACTGGAAAATACGTGAAGTGCCCATGGTGTTGAGGGTAATATCCTGGCATTGTGAGAGGATTGGCTGACTGGCAGAAGGCATAGAGTGGGAAAAAAGGTGTCTTTTTCAGGATGGAAGCCGGTGACTAGTGGTGTGCCTCAAGGGTCGGTGCTGGGACCACAAAGTTCCACAATATACATTAATGATCTGGAAGAAGGAACCGAATGCACTGCTGCTAAGTTTCGAGGCGATACAAAGATCTGTTGAGGGACAGGTAGTATTTAGGAAGCAGGGGGCTGCAGCATGATTTGGACAGGCTAGCAGAGTGGGCAAAGAAGTGGCAGATGGAATACAATGTGGAGAAATGTGAGGTTCTGCACTTTGGAAAGAGGAATGGAGGCATTTGCTATTTTCTAAATTGTGAAATGCTGAGGAAAGCAGAAGCACAAAGGGACTTAGGAGTCGTTTTCTCGAGTCTCTTAATGTTAACGTGCAGGTTGAGTCGGCAGTTAGGAAGGCAAATGCAATGTTAGCATTCATGTCGAGAGGGCGAGAGTACAAGACTAGGGATGTACCTGAGGCTGTAGAAGGCTCAAATCAGATCCTATTTGGAGTATTGTGAGCAGTTTTGCACCCCATATCTGCGGAAGGATGTTCTGACCTTGGAAAGGGTCCAGAGGAGGTTCACAAGAATGATCCCTGGAATGAAGAGCTTGTCGTATGAGGACGGTTAAGGACTCTGGGTCTGTATTTGTTGGAATTTTGAAGGATGAGGGGGTTCTAATTGAAACTGACCGGATACTGCGAGGCTTGGATAGAGTGGACGTGGAGAGGATGTTTCCACTCGTAGGAAAGACTAGAACCAGAGTACGCAATCTCAGACTACAGGAACAATCCTTTAAAACAGAGATGAGGAGGATTTGTTTCAGCGACAGGGTGGTGAATCTGTGGAACTCTTTGCCGCAGAAGGCTCTGGAGGCCAAAGCACTGAGTATCTTTAAGACAGAGATAGATAGGTTCTTGATCACTAAGGAGATCAGGGGTTATGGGGTGACGGCAGGAGAATGGGGATGAGGAAAATATGAGCCATGATTGAAAGGCGGAGCACACTCGATGGGCCTTGTGGCCTTATTCTGATCCTATGTTTTATGGATTATCCTGCAGATTAATTGGGAAACAAGTTGTACCAGGAAACGCACAGTTCAAGATAAACAGAATAAATGGAGATGTTCAGGCTGCAGGGGGATATTGAAGGAGGATTGAATTAATCGTAGACGGGCAGCACGGTGGCACAGTGGGTTAACACTGCTGCCTCCCGGCGCCGAGGTCTCAGGTTCGATCCCGGTTCTGGATCACTGTCAGTTTGGAGTTTGCACATTGTCCCCGTGCTTGTGTGGGTTTCGCCCCCACAACGCAAATATATGCAGGGTAGGTAGATTGGCAACGTTAAATTGCCCCTGAATTGGAAAAAATGAATTGGATGCTCTAATTTTACGAAAGAAAAGACATAATCGGAGATGGCCGGGGCACAGAGGAATTAAGAAGAGGAATGCTAAGTAAGGGATATATCTGGATTTGGGGAAAATTTTGGTCAGCTTCCGGAATTGTCTTTTCGTGACTTTGGGTGAGTTAGATATATTAAATTAACGACTGGGAACTTTAAACCTCAGGTAAGCTGCTAGGAATTCGGACTTTGCCAAAAATTAAATACACAACACACAGACAAACTGGTAGAACGTGTCTGGCCCTGCCCCGTCACTCACCCATTGTGAGATCATCTTTTCAATTGTCAAGCACCAACTTTGTTTTGGCGAGCCCGGATCGAGCCGCACTCCCCGAAGCCCAGTGTTCAAAACATAACAACATCGAAACTAGGAGCAGGAGGAGTCCATTCGGCCCTTCCAACCTGCTCCGTCATCCAACTCGACAGCCTAATGCCGCTTTCCCTGTACAACTTTTGATAATCCTCGCACTAAGTCCTATATCTAACTGCTTCTTGAATCATATTTTGGCCTCAACAACATCCTGTGGTAACGAATTCCACAGGCTCACCACTCTCTGGCTGAAGGAAATCCCCATAATTCTGTCCTCTGATCGACTCCATAGCCTGAATCGGTGACGCCCAGTGACCCACCATCGGGAATATCAATCCTGCATCTACCCTATATAGTCCTGTTAGAACTTTGTATGTTTCTAAGAGAATATAATAACATAATACCATCAGACCATGAGATCATGTGACATAGGAGCAGAATTCGATCACTCGGCCCATCGACTCTGCTCCGCCATTCAATCATGGCTGATATTTTCTCATCCCCATTCTCCTGCCTTCTCCACATAACCACTAATTGCCATCTACCATCGCCTAATTAATCAAGAACCTATCTATCTCTGTCTTAAAGACACTCAGTGATTTGGCCTCCACAGCCTTCTGCGGCAATGTGTTCCACAGATTCACCATCCTCTGGCTGAGGAAATTCCTCCTCATCTCTGTTTTAAAGGATTGTCCATTTAGTCTGAGATTGTGTCCTCTGGTTCTAGTTTTTCCTACAAGTGGAAACATCCTCCCCACATCCACTCTATCCAGGCCCCGCAATATCCTGTAAATTTCAATAAGATCCCTCCTCATCCTCCAACGAGTACAGACCCAGAGTCCTCAACCGCTCCTCATACAACACGTTCGTAATTCCAGGGATCATTCTTGTGAACCTCTCTGGAGTCTTTCCATGGCCAGTACATCCTTTCTTAGATGCGGGGTCCAAAACTGCTCACAATACTCCAAATGGGGTCTGACCAGAGCCTTATACAGCCTCAGAAGTACATCCCAGGTTTTGTCTTCTCGCCCTCTTGACATGAATGCTAACATTGTATTTGCCTTCCTAACTGCCGTGTGAACCTGCACGTTAACCTTAAGAGAATCGATAACAAGGACTCCCAAGTCCCTTTCTGATTTCCTAAGCATTTCCCCATTTAGAAAATAGTCTATGCCGAAATTCCTCATTCCAAAGTGCATAACCTCACACTTTTCCACATTGTATTTCATCTGCCACTTCATTGCCCACTCTCCTAGCCTGTCCAAGTCCTTCTGCAGCCCCATTGCTTCCTCAATATTACCTGTCCCTCTACAGATCTTTGTATCATCTGCAAACTCTGCAACGGTGCCTTCAGTTCCTTCTTCCAAATCATTAATGTATAATGTGGAAAGTTGTGGTCCCAGCACAGACCCCTGAGGCACAGCACTAGATCCAGGATTCCAGGTTCGATTCCCGGCTGGGTCACTGTCTGTGCGGAGTCTGCACGTTCTCTTTGTGTCTGTATCGGGTTCCTTCGGGTGCTCCGGTTTCCTCTCACAGTCCAAAGATGTGCGGGATAGGTGAACTGGCCATGATAAATTGCCCATGATGTCCAGAAAAAGGTAAGTGGGGGTTACTGGGTTACGGGAATAGGGTAGGTACGTGGGCTTGAGTCTGGTGCTCTTTGTAAGTCCGGTGCCGAATCGCTGGGCCGAATCGCCTCCTTCTGTACTGTAAATTCTATGGTTCTATGGTTCATGGCAGCGATTATCTTGCTGTGTTTTCTCCAATATCAACGCATTGAGAAATCGAACATCAATGTGTGTAAAGACGATTTGTTTCATGACAAACCCAGTTTCGTATCTCAGCGCATTCGCCTGCCCTTATGTCATGCACCAGAATTCAAAATGTTGTGAATACGACAATCTGCTCAGATCACCTATGCTCCGCATTTATTTTTTAACTGTTACCGTCTATCGTCCTCCTCCAGTTCTTGTCTTTTTTGGAAATGAAAACAGTCTCTCTCAAGTTTTTCTATCAGCTTCTTCGGCGACTCACTCGAAAATGTTTAAGTGCCTCAATCCAATGCCCATTTACCATTCCTCATCCGCAAGAGAATAACGCCGTCTTCCTGCTTTGACACAGAGTCATCCGGGCTTGAAACGCAGGCTCTGTTCCCTGTCCACGGAATCCTATGGCCCACTGTGCATTGAAGCCAATGTGTAAGAAGCAGATCAGAGAAGCATTAATACCGGGAATGGGTGAATTGGCTGATTTGGAAGGATGGAAATGTCAGGTTTGTACCAAATAGAGCTCAGAAGAGTAAGAGACGATTTTATCGAATCCTTGAAGATCCTTTGGGATATTAACAGTGGGAATGTGAAGAGGCTGTTTCCACTTGTCAGAGAATATGTTCACTTTTTATATATAAATGGTCGCTCATTCAAAACAGAAATTAGAAGAATTATTTCGTTTTCCTTGGAGGGCCCTCAGTCGCTGGAACTCGATTTTTTCAACGCAGAGGAAGCAAAATGTTTGAATGTTTTTAAAGAAGAGCTCGATGGAATCTTAGCTAAAATGGGAGTGAAAGGCCATCGGTGGTCCCAGGTACGTGTGGACATGTTGCGATACAGTCACACCAGGATCTCGTTTCGAGACTCAGGCGACCCGGAGATAGGGTAAGACGTTGACAGTGAATTTCGGCCACAGCTGTCTCCAACATCCTCCAGCACCCCAGAGACACTCCCCTCCGTTGGGAACTTTGGTGGAGAAGCTCTTGGGACACTCTGTTTTGCGCATCCCACAGTCACAACGGTACAGCAGGTGGATGTAGGAGCACCCGAAGGTTCGGACGTTCGGAGGGCATACCGACCCGTCAAGCTTGCGGCCGACCAAACGGATCCCGGACTCCTGGAACACTCAGTTCGAAGGACATTGGAGATGCAGTCAGTGAGCTAGGGACCACATGAGAGGATGTTGGCGAGCATCCAGCACCAGCGGGCGCAGGTGGAGGAGTCAAAATGCATCGCAGGAGCTGGAGGTGGTGCCGAACATGGGTGTCGCCCAGGCCAACACAGCACGGTGCAGGCCGTGGTCGAGACAGTTCCGGCTTTGCATCAGCATGTCCAAGGCCTGGGGCATTCTGTGGAGCCGGTGTCCGCGGCCCAGAACAGAGTTGCCGCCTCATAGGCAGACACGTGCCAAAGCTACTTGGACATTGCTGCGGCGCTCCTCAGCACGGCCCAGTCACAGCAGGCTATGGCTAGGAACGGCGGCGGCATTGCCGAGACGCTAGCCGGCATGGCCCAGACACAGAGGGAGGTGTCCTAGTCCCAAAAGGAGCTGGCCCATTCACTGGCTGACCCGGAAGGTGGTCGCACTGTAGCAGCATTATCTGGCGCATTCTCAGGCAGCGATGGTCCACTCCCTGTGCTCCATAGCCAAGAGTATACAGACCCTGGTCGAAAGCAGAGCCGGGCCTCCAAGACTGGTAGTTCCAGGTGACCGTTTACAGGGGATGGCCCCGCTCGCATCCCCGTCCCATACAGTAACCCGGAGGCCACCGCGCATCCCGAGGGAGTAGGAGATGGTGAGACCCGTGCCAGTGACTCCTGCAGCGGAGGGGCTGTAAAACCGCGGCATCACAGATTCCCCCCTCCCCTCCAGCCCCTGTTGCATATTGTGGGCAGCGGACAGAACAGTGCGGCACCCGGGCCATCTGGAGCAACCGAACAGCAACCGGGCCCATTCCCGCCCGATCGCCCCAGAAGATGTGCGCCAACGGGGAACCATGTCGCAGGGCAGGGGTCACAGCAGGGCACCTGCACTCCTGTGGTACCGTATGGGGAACCACCTCGATGAAGGCCAGAGACCTGGACACCAGTAAGGTTGGCGCCCGTGCGGGGCACAGTTTGTTCATAGTGACTGGGGCACAGATGTGTAATTATTTGTTTTGAATTAACACCTGTCACCACCGTTACAACCTGCCTCAGTGCTCCATTTGATGGGTGTGGGGCTGGTCTGGGCTGGGCGGGGTGCGGGGATCAGGCGAATGGTGCATCCCCTACGGAAGGTCCGTGCTCCCACCCTCCCCACAAACGTCACCGTATGGATTCGATGGGACCGTGTGATGGACTGGCCGGCTCGCATGCAGGGATCTCCCAAGTTGTCTGGGGAAGTGCTACCTTGGGCAGGAATCAGAATCAGACGTTGTCATACAATACGGAGCAGCAGAGCTCATAGCAGAGCGGTGTGTCATCCTCCTCCTTCCCATGGACCAGAAACTCTGTTACTGCCAATCCAGGCGGAGCTCAGAGCAGAGCGGTGTGCCATCCTCCTCCTCCCCATGGACCAGAAACTATGTTACTGCCAATCCAGGCAGAGCTCAGAGCAGAGCGGTGTGCCATCCTCCTCCTTCCCATGGACCAGAAACTCTGTTACTGCCAACCCAGGCAGAGCACAGAGCAGAGCGGTGTGTCATCCTCCTCCTTCCCATGGACCAGAAACTCTGTTACTGCCAATCCAGGCGGAGCACAGAGCAGAGCGGTGTGTCATCCTCCTCCTTCCCATGGACCAGAAACTCTGTTACTGCCAATCCAGGGCCCCCATCAGATTGTGTGGCTGCAATGTATCACAAAGGGGGTTGCAGGCGGGAAGTGGAGTGAGAGGCTGGGATGCAGTGTCCATGCCTCTGGCCAGCCCCCAATCCTCCACCCCTTTCTAGTCAATGAACCTGGAGGCAATCAGAGCATTTCGTGCATGTTGGCTCTGGAAGACATGTTGTGTGGCCTCCGGTGCTCCGCCTAGGCCCCATGTTCTGCCCATCCTCCCCATCCGCAGCATCCTCTTCATTGGACGAGGGTTGGCGTTCACCCTGCTCCATCATCACATCGCCCCTCTGCAATGCGATGTTGTGGAGAACGCAGCAGGCGAAATGCATCACGTCGCTCGTCCCCTGGACACGGGGTGTCTCAGGGAAGGCTGCAAACCCCATACCCGGGTATCCTGATGGGCTCAGTCCACGTGGAAATGGATGTATTGAGGCGCCAGGGCTACGTGACAACGTGACGTACCTGCGCACCGAGGTCTTTGAGACCCCGGACAGGTCCCCACTTAGCGCCATGCAATGACTGTATCACGTACAACTTCAGGGCGACAGTCACCTTGACGGATACCGGTAACGTGCGTCCAGCCCCATACCCCCGCGTTGCCACGTGTTCCATCATCTTGCAGATGGGCCACACTGTCTCTCTGCTTAGCGAGAGGCTCTGACGGCATGCCCGGTCCAGCAGGCCGTCTAATGACGGGCTGTACCGGTACACACTCGACCTCATGCGGCACCTCCTGTGTACCGGCTCGGTCCCTGGATACGGTCTTCTCCAGCCCGGTCTTCTGCAGGCCGGACCTCTGCAGCCCGGTCCTCTGCAGTCCGGTCCTCTGCAGCCCGGTCCTCTGCAGTCCGGTCCCCTGCAACCCAGTCATCTGCAGCCCGGTCCTCTGCAACCCGGTCCTCTGCATCCCGGTCCTCTGCAGCCCGGTCCACTGCAGCCCGGTCCTCTGCAGCCCGGTCCTCTGCAACCCGGTCCTCTGCATCCCGGTCCTCTGCAGCCCGGTCCACTGCAGTCCGGTCCTCTGCAGCGCGGTCCTCTGCATCCCGGTCCTCTGCAGCCCGGTCCTCTGCAGCCCGGTCCACTGCAGTCCGGCCCTCTGCAGCGCGGTCCTCTGCATCCCGGTCCTCTGCAGCCCGGTCCTCTGCAGCTCGGTGCTCTGCAGACCGGGCCCCTGCAGCCCGGTCCCCTGCAAACCGGTCCTCTGCAGCCCGTTCCTCTGCATTCCGGTCCTCTGCGGCCTGGTCCTCTGCATCCCAGTCCTCTGCAACCCGGTCCTCTGCTGCCCGGTCCTCTGCAGCCGGGTCCTCTGCAGCCCGGTTTTCTACCGCACCGTACTCGACAGCCCGTTTCTCTGCAGCTCGGTCCTCTACCGCACGGTCCTCTGCAGCTCGGTCCACTGCAGCTCGGTTCTCTGCATCCCGGTCCTCTGCATCCCGGTCATCAGCAGCTCAGTCGTCTGCAGCTCGGTCCTCTGCAGCCCGGCCCGCTGCAGCTCGGTCCTCTGCAGCCCGATTCTCTGCAGCCCGGTCCCCTGCAACGCGGTCCCCTGCATCTCGGTCCCCTGCAGCTCGGTCCTCTGCATCCCGGTCCTCTGCATCCCGGTCATCAGCAGCTCAGTCGTCTGCAGCTCGGTCCTCTGCAGCCCGGTCCTCTGCAGCTCGGTCCTCTGCAGCCCGATTCTCTGCAGCCCGTTCCTCTGCAGCCCGATTCTCTGCAGACCGGTCCCCTGCAACCCGGTCCCCTGCAGCTCGGTCCCCTGCAGCTCGGTCCTCTGCATCCCGGTCCTCTGCAGCCCGCTCCTCTGCATCCCGGTCCTCTGCAGCGCGGTCCTCTACTGCACGGTCCTCTGTAGCCCGCTCCTCTGCATCCAGGTCCTCTGCAGCGCGGTCCTCTACTGCACGGTCCTCTGCAGCCCGGTCCTCTGCAGCCCGCTCCTCTTCAACCCGGTCCTCTGCATCCCGGTCCTCTGCAAACCGGTCCTCTGCGGCCTGGTCCTCTGCAGCCCGGTCTACTGCAGTCCGCTCCTCTGCAGCGCGGTCCTCTGCATCCCGGTCCTCTGCAGCCGGGTCCTCTGCAGCTCGGTGCTCTGCAGACCGGGCCCCTGCAGCCCGGACCCCTGCAAACCGGTCCTCTGCAGCCCGGTCCTCTGCATTCCGGTCCTCTGCGGCCTGGTCCTCTGCATCCCAGTCCCCTGCAGCCCGGTCCTCTGCTGCCCGGTCTTCTACCGCACGGTACTCGACAGCCCGTTTCTCTGCAGCTCGGTCCTCTAACGCACGGTTCTCTGCATCCCGGTCCTCTGCATCCCGGTCATCAGCAGCTCGGTCCTCTGCAGCCCGATTCTCTGCAGCCCGCTCCCCTGCAACCCGGTCCCCTGCAGCTCGGTCCTCTGCAGCCCGATTCTCTGCAGCCCGGTCCCCTGCAACCCGGTCCCCTGCAGCTCGGTCCCCTGCAGCTCGGTCCTATGCATCCCGGTCCTCTGCAGCCCGCTCCTCTGCATCCCGGTCCTCTGCAGCGCGGTCCTCTGCAGCACGGTCCTCTGCATTCCGCTCCTCTGCAACCCGGTCCTCTGCATCCCGGTCCTCTGCAACCCGTTCCTCTGCAGTCCTGTCAACTGCAGCCCAGTCCTTTGCAGCTCGGTCCTCTGCAGCCCGGTCCTCTAAAGCCCAGTCCTCTGCAACCCGATTCTCTGTAGCCCGATCCTCTGCAGCCCGGTCCTCTGCATCACGGTTCCCTGCAGTCCGGTCCTCTACAGTCCGGTACTCTGCAGCCCGATACTCTGCAGCCCGGCCCTCTGCAGCCCGGTCCTCAGCAGCCCGGTCCTCTGCAGCTGGTCCTCAGCAGCCCGGTCCCCTGCTGCACGGTCCTGTGCAGCCCGGTGCTTAGCAGACCGGCCCCCTGCAGCCCGGTCCCCTGCAACCCGTTCCTCTGCATCCCGGCCCTCTGCTGCCCGGTCCTCTGCAGCCCGGTCTTCTACCGCACGTTTCTCGACAGCCTGCTTCTCTGCAGCTCGGTCCTCTACCGCACGGTCCGCTGCAGCCCGGTCCTCTGCGGCCTGGTGCTCTGCAGCCCGGTCTTCTACCGCACGTTTCTCGACAGCCTGCTTCTCTGCAGCTCGGTCCTCTACCGCACGGTCCGCTGCAGCCCGGTCCTCCGCGGCCTGGTGCTCTGCAGCCCGGTCCTCAGCAGCCCGGTCCTCTAGCCCAGTCCTCTGCAGCCCGGTCCTCTGTAACCCGGTCCCCTGCAGCTCGGTCCCCTGCAGCTCGGTCCGCTGCAGCCCGGTCCTCTGCAGTCTGCTCCTCTGCAGCCCGGCCCTCTGCCGCCGGATTCTCTGCAGTCCGGTCCTCTGCAACCCGGTCCGCTGCAGCTCGGTCCCCTGCAGCTCGGTCCTCTGCAGCCCGGTCCTCTGCAGCCCGGTCCTCTGCAGCCCGGTCCTCTGCAGCCCGGTCCTCTGCAACCCGGTCCCCTGCAGCTCGGTCCCCTGCAGCTCGGTCCGATGAGGCCTGTCCTCTGCAACCCGGTCCCCTGCAGCTCGGTCCCCTGCAGCTCGGTCCGCTGCAGCCCGGTCCTCTGCAGCCTGCTCCTCTGCATCGCGGTCCTCTGCAGTCTGTTCCTCTGCAGCCCGGTCCTCTGCAGCCCGGTCCTCTCCAGCCCGGTCCTCTGCAGCCCGGTTCTCTGCATCCTGGTCCTCTGCAACCCGGTCCTCTGTATCCCGGTCCTCTGAATTACGGTCCTCTGCATCCCGGTCCTCTGCAGCCCCTTTCTCTGCAGCACGGTGCTCTACAACCCGGTCCTCTGTATCCCGGTCCTCTGCAGACCCGTTCTCTGCAGCACGGTCCTCTACAACCCGGTCCTCTGAATTCCGGTCCTTTGCAGCCCGGTCCTCTGCAGCCGGGTCCTCTGCAGCACTGTCCTCTGCAGCCCGATTCTCTGCAACCCGGTCCCCTGCATCTCGCTCCCCTGCAGCTCGGTCCTCTGCAGCTCGGTCATCTGCAGCCCGTTCCCCTGCAGACCGGTTCTCTACAGCCCAGACCACTGCAGCCCGGTCCTCTGCAGCGCGGTCCTCTGCAACCCGGTTCCCTGCATCCCGGTCCTCTGAAACCCGGTCCTCTGCAGCCCGGCCCTCTGCAGCCGGGTCCTCTGCAGCCTGGTCCTCTGCAGCCCGGTCCTCTGCGTCCCGGTCCTCTGCATCCTGGTCCTATGCAGCCCGGTACTCTGCGGCCTGGTCCTCTGCAGCCCGGTCCTCTGCATCCCGGTCCTCTGCAGCCCGACCCTCTGCAGCCCGCCCCTCTGCATCCCGGTCCTCTGCAGCCTTGTCCTCTGCATGCCGGTCCTCTGCAGCCCGATCCTCTGCAGCCCGGTCCTCTGCAGCCCGGTCCTCTTCTGCTCGGTCCTCTGCTACCCGGTCCTCTGCATCCCTGTCCTCTGCAACCCGGTCCTCTGCAGCACGGTCCCCTGCAGCTCGGTCCTCTGCATCCCGGTCCTCTGCAGCCTGGTCCTCTGCATCCCGGTTCACTGCAGCCCGATCCTCTGCAGCCCGGTCCTCTGCAGCCCGGTCCTCTGCAGCCCGGTCCTCTGCTACCCGATTCTCTGCAGCCCGGTCCTCTGCAGCCCGATTCTCTGCAGCCCGGTCCTCTGCAACCCGGTCCACTACAGCACGGTCCCCTGCAGCTCTGTCCTCTGCAGCTCGGTCCTCTGCAGCCCGGTCTCCTGCAGACCCATTCTCTGCAGCTGGGTCCTCTGCAGCCCGGTCCACTGCAGGCCGTTTCTCTACAGCTCCGTCCCCTGCAGCCCGGTCCTCTGCAGCCCGGTCCTCTGCAGCCCGGTCCTCTGCAGCCCGGCCCTCTTCAGCCCGGTCCTCTGCAGCCCGGTCCTCTGCAGCCTGGTCCTCTGCATTCCGGTCCTCTGCAGCCCGGTCCTCTGCAGCCCGATCCTATGCAGCCCGATTCTCTGCAGCTCGGTCCTCTGCATCCCGGTCCTCTGAAGCTCGGTCCTATGCAGTCCGGTCCTCTGCAGCCCGGTCCTCTGCATCCCGGTCCTCTGAAGCCCGGTCCTCTGCAGCCCGGTCCTCTGCAGCCCGATCCTATGCAGCCCAATCCTCTGCAGCTCGGTCCTCTGCATCCCGGTCCTCTGAAGCTCGATCCTCTGCAGTCCGATCCTCTGCAGCCCGGTCCTCTGCACCCCGGTCCTCTGAAGCCCGGTCCTCTGCAGCCCGGTCCTATGAAGCCCGGTCTTCTACCGCACGTTTCTCGACAGCCTGCGTCTCTGCAGCTCGGTCATCTACCGCACGGTCCGCTGCAGCCCGGTCCTCTGCAGACCGGCCCTCTGCATCCAGGTCCTCTGAGGCCTGGTGCTCTGCAGCCCGGTCCTCAGCAGTCCGGTCCTCTGCAGCCCAGTCCTCTGCAGCCCGGTTCTCTGTAACCCGGTCCCCTGCAGCTCGGTCCCCTGCAGCTCGGTCCGCTGCAGCCCGGTACTCTGCAGTCTGCTCCTCTGCATCCCGGCCTCTGCAGTCTGGTCCTCTGCAGCCCGGTCCTCTGCAGCCCGGTCTTTTCCAGCCCGGTCCTCTGCATCCCGGTCCTCTGCAGTCTGGTCCTCTGCAGCCGGGTCCTCTGCAGCCCGGTCCTCTGCAGCCCGATTCTCTGCAACCCGGTCCCCTGCATCTCGCTCCCCTGCAGCTCGGTCCTCTGCAGCTCGGTCCTGCAGCCCGTTCCCCTGCAGACCGGTTCTCTACAGCCCAGACCACTGCAGCCCGGTCCTCTGCAGCCCGGTCCTCTGCAGCGCGGTTCTCTGCAGCGCGGTCCTCTGCAACCCGGTTCCCTGCATCCCGGTCCTCTGCAGCTCGGTCCTCTGCAGCGCGGTCCTCTGCAACCCGGTTCCCTGCATCTCGGTCCTCTGAAACCCGGTACTCTGCAGCCCGGCCCTCTGCATCCTGGTCCTCTGAAGCCCGGTCCTCTGCAGCCCAATTCTCTGCAGCCCGGTCCTCTGCGTCCCGGTCCTTTGTATCCTTGGTCCTCTGCAGCCAGGTCCTCTGCGGCCTGGTCCTCTGCAGCCCGGTCCTCTGCAGCCCGGTCCTCTGCATCCTCGTCCTCTGCAGCCCGGTCCTCTGCAGCCCGATTCTCTGCAGCCCGGTCCACTGCGTCCCGGTCCTCTGCATCCTTGGTCCTCTGCAGCCCGGTCCTCTGCGGCCTGGTACTCTGCAGCCCGGTCCTCTGCATCCCGGTCCTCTGCATCCCGATCCTCTGCATCCCGCTCCTCTGCAGCCCGGTCCACTGCAGCCCGCTCCTCTGCATCCCGGTCCTCTGCAGCCTTGTCCTCTGCATCCCGGTCCACTGCAGCCCGATCCTCTGCAGCCCGATCCTCTGCAGCCCGGTCCTCTGCAGCCCGGTCCTCTGCAGCCCTATTCTCTGCAGCCCGGTCCTCTGCAACCCGGTCCACTACAGCACGGTCCCCTGCAGCTCTGTCCTCTGCAGCTCGGTCCTCTGCAGCCCGGTCCCCTGCAGCCCGGTTCTCTGCAGCCGGGTCCTCTGCATCCCGGTCCTGTGCAGCCTGGTCCTCTGCATTCCTGTCCTCTGCAGCCCGGTCCTCTGCAGCCCGATCCTCTGCAGCCCGATCCTCTGCAGCTCGGTCCTCTGCATCCCGGTCCTCTGAAGCTCGGTCCTCTGCAGCCCGGTCCTCTGCATCCCGGTCCACTGAAGCCCGGTCTACTGCAGCCCGATTCTCTGCAGCCCGGTCCTCGGAAGCTCGGTCCTCTGCAGCCCGGTCCTCTGAAGCCCCGTCCTCGGCAGCTCGGTCCTCTGCAGCCCGGTCCTCTGTATCCCGGTCCTCTGCAGCCCGATTCTCTGCAACCCGGTCCTCGACAGCTCGGTCCTCTGCAGCCCGGTCCTCTGCAGCCCGGTCCTCTGCAGCCCGGTCCTCTGCAGCTCGGTCCTCTGCAGCTCGGTTCTCTGCAGCCTGGTCCTCTGCAGTCCGGTCCTCTGCATCCCGGACCTCTGCAGCCCCGTCCTCTGCAGCCCGGTCCTCTGCAGCTCGGTCCACTGCAGCCCGCTCCTCTGCAACCCGGTCCTCTGCGACCTGGTCCTCTGCAGCCCAGTCCTCTGCAGCCTGGTCCACTGCAGTCCGGTCCTCTGCAGCCCGGTCCTCTGCAGCCCGGTCCTCTGCAGCCCGGTACTCTGCAGCCCGGTCCTCTGCAGCCCGGTCCTCTGCAGCCCGGTCCTCTGCAGCCCGGCCCTCTGCAGCCCGGTCCTCTACCGCACGTTTCACGACAGCCTGTTTCTCTGCAGCTCGGTCCTCTACTGCACGGTCCTCTGCAGCTCGATCCTCTGCAGCCCGGTTCTCTGCAGCCCGGTCCTCTGCAGCCCTGTCCTCTGCAGCCCGGTCCACTGCAGCCCGCTCGTCTACCGCACTGTTCTCGACAGCCTGTTTCTCTGCAGCTCGGTCCTCTACTGCACGGCCCTCTGCAGCTCGGTCCTCTGCAGCCCGTACCTTTGCAGCTCAGTCCTCTGCAGCCCGGTACTCTGCAGCCAGGTCGGTGGGGAGAGTGTGACGGAATGGTCAGCTCGAATGCAGCGATCACCCTGGTTGATGGGGACAGTGTGATAGAATGGCCAGCTCGCATGCAGGGATCACCCAGTTGGATGGGGACAGTGTGACAGAATGGCCAACTCGCATGCAGGGATCACCCAGGTGGTTGGGGACACTGTGATAGAATGGCCAACCCGCATGCATGGATCACCCAGGTGGATGGGGACAGTGTGATAGAATGGCTCAGCTCGCATGCAGTGATCACTCAGGTGGTGGAACAGTGTGATAGAATGGCCAGCTCGCATGTAGGGATCACCCAGGTGGATAGGGACAGTGTGATAGAATAGCCAGCTCGCATGCAGGGATCACCCTATTGGATGGGGACAGTGTGATAGAATGACCAGCTCGCATGCAGGTGTCACCCAGGTGAATGGGGACAGTGTGATAGAATGACCAGCTCTCATGCAGGAATCCCCCATGTGGATGGGGACAGTGTGAAAGAATGACCATCTCGCATGCAGGGGTCACCCAGGTGAATGAGAACAGTGTGATAGACTGACCAGCCCGTATGCAGGGATCACCCAGGTGGATGGGGACAGTGTGATAGAATGACCAGCTCTCATGCAGGGATCCCCCATGTGGATGGGGACAGTGTGAAAGAATGACCATCTCGCATGCAGGGGTCACCCAGGTGAATAAGAACAGTGTGATAGAATGACCAGCTCGCATGCAGTGATCACTCAGGTGGTGGAACAGTGTGATAGAATGGCCAGCTCGCATGCAGGGATCACCCAGGTGGATGGGGACAGTGTGACAGAATGGCCAGCTCTCTTGCAGGGATCACCCAGGTGGGTGGGGACAGTGTGATAGAATGGTCAGCTCGCATGCAGGAATCACCCAGGTGGGTGGGGACAGTGTGATAGAATGGCTAGTTCGCATGCAGGGATCACCCAGGTGGATGGGGACAGTGTGATAGATGGCCAGCTCGCATGCAGTGATCACTCAGGTGGTGGAACAGTGTGATAGAATGGCCAACTCGCATGCAGGGATCACCCAGGTGGATGGGGACAGTGTGACAGAATGGCCAGCTCGCATGCAGGGATCACCCAGGTGGGTGGGGACAGTGTGATAGAATGGTCAGCTCGCATGCAGGAATCACCCAGGTGGGTGGGGACAGTGTGATAGAATGGCCAGCTCGCATGCAGGGATCACCCAGGTGGATGGGGACAGTGTGATAGAATTACCAGCTCTCATGCAGGGATCCCCCATGTGGATGGGGACAGTGTGAAAGAATGACCATTTCGCATGCAGGGGTCACCCAGGTGAATAAGAACAGTGTGATAGAATGACCAGCTCGTACGCAGGGATCACCCAGGTGGATGGGGACAGTGTGATAGAATGACGAGCTCGCTTGCAGGGGTCACCCAGGTGGTTGGGGACACTGTGATAGAATGGCCAACCCGCATACATGGATCACCCAGGTGGATGGGGACAGTGTGACAGAATGGCCAGCTCTCATGCAGGGATCACCCAGGTGGGTGGGGACAGTGTGATAGAATGGTCAGCTCGCATGCAGGAATCACCCAGGTGGGTGGGGACAGTGTGATAGAATGGCCAACTCGCATGCAGGGATCATCCAGGTTGATGGGGACAGTGTGATAGAATGGCCAGCTCGCATGAAGGGATCACCCAGGTGGATGGGGACAGTGTGATAGAATGGCCAGCTCTCATGCAGTTATCACCCAGGTGGATGGGGCCAGTGATTGAATGGCCGTCTCTCATTCAGGGATCACCCAAGAGGATGGGGACAGTGTGATAGAATGGTCAGGTCGCATGCAGGGATCACCCAGGTGGATGGGCACAGTGAGACAGAATGGTCAGCTCGCATGCAGGGATCACCCAGGTGGATGGGGACATTGTGATAGAATGACCAGCTCGCATGCAGGGATCACCCAGGTGGTTGGGGACACTGTGATAGAATGGCCAACCCGCATGCATGGATCACCCAGGTGGATGGGGACAGTGTAATATAATGGCTCAGCTCGCATGCAGTGATCACTCAGGTGGTGGAACAGTGTGATAGAATGGCCAACTCGCATGCAGGGATCACCCAGGTGGATGGGGACAGTGAGACAGAATGGTCAGCTCGCATGCAGGGATCACCCAGGTGGATGGGGACATTGTGATAGAATGACCAGCTCGCATGCAGGGATCACCCAGGTGGTTGGGGACACTGTGATAGAATGGCCAAACCGCATGCAGGGATCACCCAGGTGGATGGGGACAGTGTGATAGAATGGCCAGCTCGCATGCAGGGATCACCCAGGTGGATGGGGACAGTGTGATTGAATGGCCAGCTCGCATGCAGGTATCACCCAGGTGGATGGGGACAGTGATTGAATGGCCATCTCTCATTCAGGGATCACCCAGGTGGATTGGGACAGTGTGATAGAATTGCTAGCTCGCATGCAGTGATCCCCCAGGTGGATGGGGACAGTGTGATAGAATGGCCAGCTCGCATGCAGGGATCATGCAGGTGGATGGGGACAGTGAGACAGAATGGTCAGCTCGCATGCAGGGATCACCCAGGTGGATGGGGACATTGTGATAGAATGACCAGCTCGCTTGCAGGGGTCACCCAGGTGGTTGGGTACACTGTGCTTGAATGGCCAACCCGCATGCAGTGATCACTCAGGCGGTGGAACAGTGTGATAGAATGGCCAGCTCGCATGCAGGGATCACCCAGGTGGGTGGGGACAGTGTGATAGAATGGTCAGCTCGCATGCAGGAATCACCCAGGTGGGTGGGTACAGTGTGATAGAATGGCCAGCTCGCATGCAGGGATCACCCAGGTGGATGGGGACAGTGTGATAGAATGGCCAGCTCGCATGCAGTTATCGCCCAGGTGGATGGGGACAGTGATTGAATGGCCATCTCTCATTCAGGGATCACCCAGGTGGATGGGGACAGTGTGATAGAATGGCCAGCTCGCATGCAGTTATCACCAAGGTGGATGGGGACAGTGATTGAATGGCCATCTCTCATTCAGGGATCACCCAGGAGGATTGGGACAGTGTGATAGAATGGTCAACTCGCATGCAGGGATCACCGAGGTGGATGGGGACAGTGAGACAGAATGGTCAGCTCGCATGCAGGGATCACCCAGGTGGATGGGGACATTGTGATAGAATGACCAGCACGCATGCAGGGATCACCCAGGTGGATGGGGACAGTGTGATATAATGGCTCAGCTCGCATGCAGTGATCACTCAGGTGGTGGAACAGTGTGATAGAATGGCCAACTCGCATGCAGGGATCACCCAGGTGGATGGGGACAGTGTGACAGAATGGCCAGCTCGCATGCAGGGATCACCCAGGTGGGTGGGGACAGTGTGATAGAATGGTCAGCTCGCATGCAGGAATCACCCAGGTGGGTGGGGACTGTGTGATAGAATGGCCAGCTCGGATGCAGGGATCACCCATGTGGATGGGGACAGTGTGATAGAATGGCCAGCTCGCATGCAGGGTTCACCCAGGTGGATGGGGACAGTGTGATTGAATGGCCAGCTCGCATGCAGGTATCACGCAGGTGGATGGGGACAGTGATTGAATGGCCATCTCTCATTCAGGGATCACCCAGGTGGATTGGGACAGTGTGATAGAATTGCCAGCTCGCATGCAGTGATCCCCCAGGTGGATGGGGACAGTGTGATAGAATGGCCAGCTCGCATGCAGGGATCATGCAGGTGGATGGGGACAGTGAGACAGAATGGTCAGCTCGCATGCAGGGATCACCCAGGTGGATGGGGACATTGTGATAGAATGACCAGCTCGCTTGCAGGGGTCACCCAGGTGGTTGGGTACACTGTGCTAGAATGGCCAACCCGCATGCAGTGATCACTCAGGTGGTGGAACAGTGTGATAGAATGGCCAGCTCGCATGCAGGGATCACCCAGGTGGGTGGGGACAGTGTGATAGAATGGTCAGCTCGCATGCAGGAATCACCCAGGTGGGTGGGTACAGTGTGATAGAATGGCCAGCTCGCATGCAGGGATCACCCAGGTGGATGGGGACAGTGTGATAGAATGGCCAGCTCGCATGCAGGGATCACCCAGGTGGATGGGGACAGTGATTGAATGGCCATCTCTCATTCATGGATCACCCAGGTGGATGGGGACAGTGTGATAGAATGGCCAGCTCGCATGCAGTTATCACCCAGGTGGATGAGGACAGTGATTGAATGGCCATCTCTCATTCAGGGATCACCCAGGAGGATTGGGACAGTGTGATAGAATGGTCAACTCGCATGCAGGGATCACCGAGGTGGATGGGGACAGTGAGACAGAATGGTCAGCTCGCATGCAGGGATCACCCAGGTGGATGGGGACATTGTGATAGAATGACCAGCACGCATGCAGGGATCACCCAGGTGGATGGGGACAGTGTGATATAATGGCTCAGCTCGCATGCAGTGATCACTCAGGTGGTGGAACAGTGTGATAGAATGGCCAACTCGCATGCAGGGATCACCCAGGTGGATGGGGACAGTGTGACAGAATGGCCAGCTTGCATGCAGGGATCACCCAGGTGGGTGGGGACAGTGTGATATAATGGTCAGCTCGCATGCAGGAATCACCCAGGTGGGTGGGGACAGTGTGATAGAATGGCCAGCTCGGATGCAGGGATCACCCATGTGGATGGGGACAGTGTGATAGAATGGCCAGCTCGCATGCAGGGATCACCCAGGTGGATGGGGACAGTGTGATTGAATGGCCAGCTCGCATGCAGGTATCACCCAGGTGGATGGGGACAGTGATTGAATGGCCATCTCTCATTCAGGGATCACCCAGGTGGATTGGGACAGTGTGATAGAATTGCCAGCTCGCATGCAGTGATCCCCCAGGTGGATGGGGACAGTGTGATAGAATGGCCAGCTCGCATGCAGGGATCACCCAGGTGGATGGGGACATTGTGATAGAATGACCAGCTCGCATGCAGGGATCACCCAGGTGTTGGGGACACTGTGATAGAATGGCCAACCCGCATGCATGGATCACCCAGGTGGATGGGGACAGTGTGATAGAATGGCTCAGCTCGCATGCAGTGATCACTCAGGTGGTGGAACAGTGTGATAGAATGGCCAACTCGCATGCAGGGATCATGCAGGTGGATGGGGACAGTGTGACAGAATGGCCAGCTCGCATGCAGGGATCACCCAGGTGAATGGGGACAGTGTGATAGAATGGCCAGCTCGCATGCAGGGATCACCCAGGTGGATGGGGACAGTGTGATTGAATGGCGAGCTCGCATGCAGGTATCACCCAGGTGGATGGGGATAGTGATTGAATGGCCATCTCTCATTCAGGGATCACCCAGGTGGATGGGGACAGTGTGATAGAATGGCCAGCTTGCATGCAGGGATCACCCAGGTGGATGGGATCTGTGTGATAGAATTGCCAGCTCGCATGCAGGGATCACCCAGGTGGAAGGGGACAGTGTGATAGAATGGCCAGCTCGCATGTAGGAATCACCCAGGTGAATGGGGATAGTGTGATAGAATGGCCAGCTCGCATGCAGGGATCACCCAGGTGGATGGCGACAGTGTCACAGAATGGGCAGCTCTCATGCAGGGTTACCCCAGGTGGATGGGGACAGTGTGACAGAATGGCCAGCTCTCATGCAGGGTTCCCCCAGGTGGATGCGGACAGTGTGACAGAATGGCCAGCTCGCATGCAGGGATCACCCAGGTGGATGGATACAGTGTGACAGAATGGGCAGCTCTCATGCAGGGTTCCCCCAGGTGGATGGGGACAGTGTGACAGAATGGCCAGTTCGCATGCAGGGATCACTCAGGTGGATGGAGACAGAGTGATAGAATGGCCAGCTCACATGCAGGGATCACCCTGGTGGATGGGGACAGTGTGACAGAATGGGCAGCTCGCATGCAGGGATCACCCAGGTGGATGGGGACAGTGTGATAGAATGTCCAGCTCTCATGCAGGGATCACCCAGATGGTTGGGGACACTGTGATAGAATGTCCATCCCGCATGCATGGATCACCCAGGTGGATGGGGACAATGTGATAGAATGGCCAGCTTGCATGCAGGGATCACCCAGATGGTTGGGGACACTGTGACAGAATGGCCAGCTCGCCTGCAGTGATCACTCAGGTGGTGGAACAGTGTGATAGAATGGCCAGCTCGCAGGCAGGTATCACCCAGGTGGGTGGGTACAGTGTGATAGAATGGTGAGCTCGCATGCAGGAATCACCCAGGTGGGTGGGGACAGTGTGATAGAATGGCCACCTCTCATGCAGGGATCACCCAGATGGAAGGGCACAGTGTGATAGAATGGCCAGCTCGCATGCAGGAATCACCCAGGTGGGTGGGGACAGTGTGATAGAATGGCCAGCTCGCATGCAGGGATCACCCAGGTGTATGGGGACAGTGTGATAGAATGGCCAGCTCGCATGCAGGGATCACCCAGCTGGATGGGGACAGTGTGATAGAATGACCAGCTCGCATACAGGGATCACCCAGGTGGTTGGGGACACTGTGATAGAATGGCCAACCCGCATGCATCGATCACCCAGGTGGATGGGGACAGTGTGATAGAATGGCTCAGCTCGCATGCAGTGATCACTCAGGTGGTGGAACAGTGTGATAGAATGGCCAACTCGCATGCAGGGATCACCCAGGTGGATAGGGACAGTGTGACAGAATGGCCAGCTCGCATGCAGGGATCACCCAGGTGAATGGGGACAGTGTGATAGAATGGCCAGCTCGCATGCAGGGATCACCCAGGTGGATGGGGACAGTGTGATTGAATGGCCAGCTCGCATGCAGGTATCACCCAGGTGGATGAGGACAGTGATTGAATGGCCATCTCCCATTCAGGGATCACCCAGGTGGATGGGGACAGTGAGAGAGAATGGTCAGCTCGCATGCAGGAATCGCCCAGGTGGGTGGGGACAGTGTGATAGAATGGCCAGCTCGCATGCAGGGATCACCCAGGTGAATGGGGACAGTGTGATAGAATGGCCAGCTCGCATGCAGGGATCACCCAGGTGGATGGGGACAGTGTGATTGAATGGCCAGCTCGCATGCAGGTATCACCCAGGTGGATGAGGACAGTGATTGAATGGCCATCTCCCATTCAGGGATCACCCAGGTGGATGGGGACAGTGTGACAGAATGGTCAGCTTGCATGCAGGGATCACCCAGGTGGATGGGATCTGTGTGATAGAATTGCCAGCTCGCATGCAGAGATCACCCAGGTGGATGGGGACAGTGTGATAGAATGGCCAGCTCGCATGTAGGGATCACCCAGGTGAATGGGGATAGTGTGATAGAATGGCCAGCTCTCATGCAGGGATCCCCCAGGTTGATGAGGACAGTGTGACAGAATGGCCAGCTCTCATGCAGGGTTCCCCCAGGTGGATGCGGACAGTGTGACAGAATGGCCAGCTCGCATGCAGGGATCACCCAGGTGGATGGGCACAGTGTGACAGAATGGGCAGCTCTCATGCAGGCTTCCCCCAGGTGGATGGGGACAGTGTGACAGAATGGCCAGCTCGCATGCAGGGATCACTCAGGTGGATGGAGACAGAGTGATAGAATGGCAAGCTCACATGCAGTTATCACCCAGGTGGATGGGGACAGTGATTGAATGGCCATCTCTCATTCAGGGATCACCCAGGTGGATGGGGACAGTGTGATAGAATGGCCAGCTTGCATGCAGGGATCACCCAGGTGGATGGGATCTGTGTGATAGAATGTCCATCCCGCATGCATGGATCACCCAGGTGGATGGGGACAATGTGATAGAATGGCCAGCTTGCATGCAGGGATCACCCAGATGGTTGGGGACACTGTGACAGAATGGCCAGCTCGCCTGCAGTGATCACTCAGGTGGTGGAACAGTGTGATAGAATGGCCAGCTCGCAGGCAGGTATCACCCAGGTGGGTGGGTACAGTGTGATAGAATGGTGAGCTCGCATGCAGGAATCACCCAGGTGGGTGGGGACAGTGTGATAGAATGGCCACCTCGCATGCAGGGATCACCCAGATGGAAGGGCACAGTGTGATAGAATGGCCAGCTCGCATGCAGGAATCACCCAGGTGGGTGGGGACACTGTGATAGAATGACCAGCTCGCATACAGGGATCACCCAGGTGGTTGGGGACACTGTGATAGAATGGCCAACCCGCATGCATCGATCACCCAGGTGGATGGGGACAGTGTGATAGAATGGCTCAGCTCGCATGCAGTGATCACCCAGGTGGGTGGGGACAGTGTGATAGAATGGCCAGCTCGCATGCAGGGATCACCCAGCTGGATGGGGACAGTGTGATAGAATGACCAGCTCGCATACAGGGATCACCCAGGTGGTTGGGGACACTGTGATAGAATGGCCAACCCGCATGCATCGATCACCCAGGTGGATGGGGACAGTGTGATAGAATGGCTCAGCTCGCATGCAGTGATCACTCAGGTGGTTGAACAGTGTGATAGAATGGCCAACTCGCATGCAGGGATCACCCAGGTGGATAGGGACAGTGTGACAGAATGGCCAGCTCGCATGCAGGGATCACCCAGGTGGGTGGGGACAGTGAGAGAGAATGGTCAGCTCGCATGCAGGAATCGCCCAGGTGGGTGGGGACAGTGTGATAGAATGGCCAGCTCGCATGCAGGAATCACCCAGGTGGGTGGGGACAGTGTGATAGAATGGCCACCTCGCATGCAGGGATCACCCAGATGGAAGGGCACAGTGTGATAGAATGGCCAGCTCGCATGCAGGAATCACCCAGGTGGGTGGGGACAGTGTGATAGAATGGCCAGCTCGCATGCAGGGATCACCCAGGTGTATGGGGACAGTGTGATAGAATGGCCAGCTCGCATGCAGGGATCACCCAGCTGGATGGGGACAGTGTGATAGAATGGCCAGCTCGCATGCAGGGATCACCCAGGTGGGTGGGTACAGTGTGATAGAATGGTGAGCTCGCATGCAGGAATCACCCAGGTGGGTGGGGACAGTGTGATAGAATGGCCACCTCGCATGCAGGGATCACCCAGATGGAAGGGCACAGTGTGATAGAATGGCCAGCTCGCATGCAGGAATCACCCAGGTGGGTGGGGACAGTGTGATAGAATGGCCAGCTCGCATGCAGGGATCACCCAGGTGTATGGGGACAGTGTGATAGAATGGCCAGCTCGCATGCAGGGATCACCCAGCTGGATGGGGACAGTGTGATAGAATGACCAGCTCGCATACAGGGATCACCCAGGTGGTTGGGGACACTGTGATAGAATGGCCAACCCGCATGCATCGATCACCCAGGTGGATGGGGACAGTGGGATAGAATGGCTCAGCTCGCATGCAGTGATCACTCAGGTGGTGGAACAGTGTGATAGAATGGCCAACTCGCATGCAGGGATCACCCAGGTGGATAGGGACAGTGTGACAGAATGGCCAGCTCGCATGCAGGGATCACCCAGGTGGGTGGGGACAGTGAGAGAGAATGGTCAGCTCGCATGCAGGAATCGCCCAGGTGGGTGGGGACAGTGTGATAGAATGGCCAGCTCGCATGCAGGGATCACCCAGGTGAATGGGGACAGTGTGATAGAATGGCCAGCTCGCATGCAGGGATCACCCAGGTGGATGGGGACAGTGTGATTGAATGGCCAGCTCGCATGCAGGTATCACCCAGGTGGATGAGGACAGTGATTGAATGGCCATCTCCCATTCAGGGATCACCCAGGTGGATGGGGACAGTGTGACAGAATGGTCAGCTTGCATGCAGGGATCACCCAGGTGGATGGGATCTGTGTGATAGAATTGCCAGCTCGCATGCAGAGATCACCCAGGTGGATGGGGACAGTGTGATAGAATGGCCAGCTCGCATGTAGGGATCACCCAGGTGAATGGGGATAGTGTGATAGAATGGCCAGCTCGCATGCAGGGATCACCCAGGTGGATGGGACAATGTGACAGAATGGGCAGCTCTCATGGTGGGATCCCCCAGGTGGATGGGGACAGTGTGACAGAATGGCCAGCTCTCATGCAGGGTTCCCCCAGGTGGATGGGATCTGTGTGATAGAATTGCCAGCTCGCATGCAGGGATCACCCAGGTGGATGGGGACAGTGTGATAGAATGGCCAGCTCGCATGTAGGGATCACCCAGGTGAATGGGGATAGTGTGATAGAATGGCCAGCTCGCATGCAGGGATCACCCAGGTGGATGGGGACAGTGTCACAGAATGGGCAGCTCTCATGCAGGGATCCCCCAGGTTGATGAGGACAGTGTGACAGAATGGCCAGCTCTCATGCAGGGTTCCCCCAGGTGGATGCGGACAGTGTGACAGAATGGCCAGCTCGCATGCAGGGATCACCCAGGTGGATGGGCACAGTGTGACAGAATGGGCAGCTCTCATGCAGGCTTCCCCCAGGTGGATGGGGACAGTGTGACAGAATGGCCAGCTCGCATGCAGGGATCACTCAGGTGGATGGAGACAGAGTGATAGAATGGCAAGCTCACATGCAGTTATCACCCAGGTGGATGGGGACAGTGATTGAATGGCCATCTCTCATTCAGGGATCACCCAGGTGGATGGGGACAGTGTGATAGAATGGCCAGCTTGCATGCAGGGATCACCCAGGTGGATGGGATCTGTGTGATAGAATGTCCATCCCGCATGCATGGATCACCCAGGTGGATGGGGACAATGTGATAGAATGGCCAGCTTGCATGCAGGGATCACCCAGATGGTTGGGGACACTGTGACAGAATGGCCAGCTCGCCTGCAGTGATCACTCAGGTGGTGGAACAGTGTGATAGAATGGCCAGCTCGCAGGCAGGTATCACCCAGGTGGGTGGGTACAGTGTGATAGAATGGTGAGCTCGCATGCAGGAATCACCCAGGTGGGTGGGGACAGTGTGATAGAATGGCCACCTCGCATGCAGGGATCACCCAGATGGAAGGGCACAGTGTGATAGAATGGCCAGCTCGCATGCAGGAATCACCCAGGTGGGTGGGGACAGTGTGATAGAATGGCCAGCTCGCATGCAGGGATCACCCAGGTGGATGGGGACAGTGTGATAGAATGGCCAGCTCGCATGCAGGGATCACCCAGCTGGATGGGGACAGTGTGATAGAATGACCAGCTCGCATACAGGGATCACCCAGGTGGTTGGGGACACTGTGATCGAATGGCCAACCCGCATGCATCGATCACCCAGGTGGATGGGGACAGTGTGATAGAATGGCTCAGCTCGCATGCAGTGATCACTCAGGTGGTGGAACAGTGTGATAGAATGGCCAACTCGCATGCAGGGATCACCCAGGTGGATAGGGACAGTGTGACAGAATGGCCAGCTCGCATGCAGGGATCACCCAGGTGGGTGGGGACAGTGAGAGAGAATGGTCAGCTCGCATGCAGGAATCGCCCAGGTGGGTGGGGACAGTGTGATAGAATGGCCAGCTCGCATGCAGGGATCACCCAGGTGAATGGGGACAGTGTGATAGAATGGCCAGCTCGCATACAGGGATCACCCAGGTGGATGGGGACAGTGTGATTGAATGGCCAGCTCGCATGCAGGTATCACCCAGGTGGATGAGGACAGTGATTGAATGGCCATCTCCCATTCAGGGATCACCCAGGTGGATGGGGACAGTGTGACAGAATGGTCAGCTTGCATGCAGGGATCACCCAGGTGGATGGGATCTGTGTGATAGAATTGCCAGCTCGCATGCAGAGATCACCCAGGTTGATGGGGACAGTGTGATAGAATGGCCAGCTCGCATGTAGGGATCACCCAGGTGAATGGGGATAGTGTGATAGAATGGCCAGCTCGCATGCAGGGATCACCCAGGTGGATGGGACAATGTGACAGAATGGGCAGCTCTCATGTTGGGATCCCCCAGGTGGATGGGGACAGTGTGACAGAATGGCCAGCTCTCATGCAGGGTTCCCCCAGGTGGATGGGATCTGTGTGATAGAATTGCCAGCTCGCATGCAGGGATCACCCAGGTGGATGGGGACAGTGTGATAGAATGGCCAGCTCGCATGTAGGGATCACCCAGGTGAATGGGGATAGTGTGATAGAATGGCCAGCTCGCATGCAGGGATCACCCAGGTGGATGGGGACAGTGTCACAGAATGGGCAGCTCTCATGCAGGGATCCCCCAGGTTGATGAGGACAGTGTGACAGAATGGCCAGCTCTCATGCAGGGTTCCCCCAGGTGGATGCGGACAGTGTGACAGAATGGCCAGCTCGCCTGCAGGGATCACCCAGGTGGATGGGCACAGTGTGACAGAATGGGCAGCTCTCATGCAGGCTTCCCCCAGGTGGATGGGGACAGTGTGACAGAATGGCCAGCTCGCATGCAGGGATCACTCAGGTGGATGGAGACAGAGTGATAGAATGGCAAGCTCACATGCAGGTATCACCCAGGTGGATGGGGACAGTGATTGAATGGCCATCTCTCATTCAGGGATCACCCAGGTGGATGGGGACAGTGTGATAGAATGGCCAGCTTGCATGCAGGGATCACCCAGGTGGATGGGATCTGTGTGATAGAATTGCCAGCTCGCATGCAGGGATCACCCAGGTGGATGGGGACAGTGTGATAGAATGGCCAGCTCGCATGTAGGGATCACCCAGGTGAATGGGGATAGTGTGATAGAATGGCCAGCTCGCATGCAGGGATCACCCAGGTGGATGGCGACAGTGTCACAGAATGGGCAGCTCTCATGCAGGGTTACCCCAGGTGGATGGGGACAGTGTGACAGAATGGCCAGCTCTCATGCAGGGTTCCCCCAGGTGGATGCGGACAGTGTGACAGAATGGCCAGCTCGCATGCAGGGATCACCCAGGTGGATGGATACAGTGTGACAGAATGGGCAGCTCTCATGCAGGGTTCCCCCAGGTGGATGGGGACAGTGTGACAGAATGGCCAGTTCGCATGCAGGGATCACTCAGGTGGATGGAGACAGAGTGATAGAATGGCCAGCTCACATGCAGGGATCACCCTGGTGGATGGGGACAGTGTGACAGAATGGGCAGCTCGCATGCAGGGATCACCCAGGTGGATGGGGACAGTGTGATAGAATGTCCAGCTCTCATGCAGGGATCACCCAGATGGTTGGGGACACTGTGATAGAATGTCCATCCCGCATGCATGGATCACCCAGGTGGATGGGGACAATGTGAGAGAATGGCCAGCTTGCATGCAGGGATCACCCAGATGGTTGGGGACACTGTGACAGAATGGCCAGCTCGCCTGCAGTGATCACTCAGGTGGTGGAACAGTGTGATAGAATGGCCAGCTCGCAGGCAGGTATCACCCAGGTGGGTGGGTACAGTGTGATAGAATGGTGAGCTCGCATGCAGGAATCACGCAGGTGGGTGGGGACAGTGTGATAGAATGGCCAACTCGCATGAAGGGATCACCCAGATGGATGGGCACAGTGTGATAGAATGGCCAGCTCGCATGCAGGAATCACCCAGGTGGGTGGGGACAGTGTGATAGAATGGCCAGCTCGCATGCAGGAATCACCCAGGTGGATGGGGACAGTGTGATAGAATGGCCAGCTCGCATGCAGGGATCACCCAGCTGGATGGGGACAGTGTGATAGAATGACCAGCTCGCATACAGGGATCACCCAGGTGGTTGGGGACACTGTGATAGAATGGCCAACCCGCATGCATCGATCACCCAGGTGGATGGGGACAGTGTGATAGAATGGCTCAGCTCGCATGCAGTGATCACTCAGGTGGTGGAACAGTGTGATAGAATGGCCAACTCGCATGCAGGGATCACCCAGGTGGATAGGGACAGTGTGACAGAATGGCCAGCTCGCATGCAGGGATCACCCAGGTGGGTGGGGACAGTGAGAGAGAATGGTCAGCTCGCATGCAGGAATCGCCCAGGTGGGTGGGGACAGTGTGATAGAATGGCCAGCTCGCATGCAGGGATCACCCAGGTGAATGGGGACAGTGTGATAGAATGGCCAGCTCGCATGCAGGGATCACCCAGGTGGATGGGGACAGTGTGATTGAATGGCCAGCTCGCATGCAGGTATCACCCAGGTGGATGAGGACAGTGATTGAATGGCCATCTCCCATTCAGGGATCACCCAGGTGGATGGGGACAGTGTAACAGAATGGTCAGCTTGCATGCAGGGATCACCCAGGTGGATGGGATCTGTGTGATAGAATTGCCAGCTCGCATGCAGAGATCACCCAGGTGGATGGGGACAGTGTGATAGAATGGCCAGCTCGCATGTAGGATCACCCAGGTGAATGGGGATAGTGTGATAGAATGGCCAGCTCGCATGCAGGGATCACCCAGGTGGATGGGACAATGTGACAGAATGGGCAGCTCTCATGGTGGGATCCCCCAGGTGGATGGGGACAGTGTGACAGAATGGCCAGCTCTCATGCAGGGTTCCCCCAGGTGGATGGGATCTGTGTGATAGAATTGCCAGCTCGCATGCAGGGATCACCCAGGTGGATGGGGACAGTGTGATAGAATGGACAGCTCGCATGTAGGGATCACCCAGGTGAATGGGGATAGTGTAATAGAATGGCCAGCTCGCATGCAGGGATCACCCAGGTGGATGGGGACAGTGTCACAGAATGGGCAACTCTCATGCAGGGATCCCCCAGGTGGATGAGGACAGTGTGACAGAATGGCCAGCTCTCATGCAGGGTTCCCCCAGGTGGATGCGGACAGTGTGACAGAATGGCCAGCTCGCATGCAGGGATCACCCAGGTGGATGGGCACAGTGTGACAGAATGGGCAGCTCTCATGCAGGCTTCCCCCAGGTGGATGGGGACAGTGTGACAGAATGGCCAGCTCGCATGCAGGGATCACCCAGGTAGATGGGGACAGTGTGATAGAATGTCCAGCTCGCATGCAGGGATCACCCAGATGGTTGGGGACACTGTGATAGAATGTTCATCCCGCATGCATGGATCACCCAGGTGGATGGGGACAGTGTGACAGAATGGCCAGCTCGCATGCAGGGATCACCCAGATGGTTGGGGACACTGTGACAGAATGGCCAGCTCGCATGCAGTGATCACTCAGGTGGTGGAACAGTGTGATAGAATGGCCAGCTCGCATGCAGGGATCACCCAGGTGGGTGGGTACAGTGTGATAGAATGGTGAGCTCGCATGCAGGAATCACCCAGGTGGGTGGGGACAGTGTGATAGAATGGCCACCTCGCATGCAGGGATCACCCAGATGGATGGGGACAGTGCGATAGAATGGCCAGCTCCCATGCAGGAATCACCCAGGTGGGTGGGGACAGTGTGATAGAATGGCCAGCTCGCATGCAGGGATCACCCAGGTGGATGGGGACAGTGTGATAGAATGGCCAGCTCGCATGCAGGGATCACCCAGCTGGATGTGGACAGTGTGATAGAATGACCAGCTCGCATGGAGGGATCACCCAGGTGGTTGGGGACACTGTGATAGAATGGCCAACACGCATGCATGGATCACCCAGGTGGATGGGGACAGTGTGATAGAATGGCTCAGCTCGCATGCAGTGATCACTCAGGTGGTGGAACAGTGTGATAGAATGGCCAACTCGCATGCAGGGATCACCCAGGTGGATGGGGACAGTATGACAGAATGGCCAGCTCGCATGCAGGGATCACCCAGGTGGGTGGGGACAGTGTGATAGAATGGCCAGCTCGCATGCAGGGATCACCCAGGTGAATGGGGACAGTGTGATAGAATGGCCAGCTCGCATGCAGGGATCACCCAGGTGGATGGGGACAGTGTGATTGAATGGCCAGCTCGCATGCAGGGATCACCCAGGTGGATGGGGACAGTGTGATTGAATGGCCAGCTCGCATGCAGGTATCACCCAGGTGGATGAGGACAGTGATTGAATGGCAATCTCTCATTCAGGGATCACCCAGGTGGATGGGGACAGTGCGATAGAATGGTCAGCTTGCATGCAGGGATCACCCAGGTGGATGGGATCTGTGTGATAGAATTGCCAGCTCGCATGCAGAGATCACCCAGGTGGATGGGGACAGTGTGATAGAATGGCCAGCTCGCATGTAGGGATCACCCAGGTGAATGGGGATAGTGTGATAGAATGGCCAGCTCGCATGCAGGGATCACCCAGGTGGATGTGGACAATGTGACAGAATGGGCAGCTCTCATGCAGGGTTCCCCCAAGTGGATGGGGACAGTGTGACAGAATGGCCAGCTCGCATGCAGGGATCACCCAGGTGGATGGAGACAGAGTGATAGAATGGCCAACTCGCATGCAGGGATCACCCTGGTGGATGGGGACAGTGTGACAGAATGGGCAGCTCGCATGCAGGGGTCACCCAGGTGGATGGGGACAGTGTGATAGAATGTCCAGCTCGCATGCAGGGATCACCCAGATGGTTGGGGACACTGTGATAGAATGGCCATCCCGCATGCATGGATCACCCAGGTGGATGGGGACAGTGTGATAGAATGGCCAGCTCGCATGCAGGGATCACCCAGATGGTTGGGGACACTGTGATAGAATGGCCAACCCGCATGCATGGATCACCCATGTGGATGGGGACAGTGTGATAGAATGGCCAGCTCGCATGCAGTGATCACTCAGGTGGTGGAACAGTGTGATAGAATGGCCAGCTCGCATGCAGGGATCACCCAGGTGGATGGGGACAGTGTGATTAATTGGCCAGCTCGCATGCAGGTATCACCCAGGTGGATGAGGACAGTGATTGAATGGCAATCTCTCATTCAGGGATCACCCAGGTGGATGGGGACAGTGCGATAGAATGGTCAGCTTGCATGCAGGGATCACCCAGGTGGATGGGATCTGTGTGATAGAATTGCCAGCTCGCATGCAGAGATCACCCAGGTGGATGGGGACAGTGTGATAGAATGGCCAGCTCGCATGTAGGGATCACCCAGGTGAATGGGGATAGTGTGATAGAATGGCCAGCTCGCATCCAGGGATCATCCAGGTGGATGTGGACAATGTGACAGAATGGGCAGCTCTCATGCAGGGTTCCCCCAAGTGGATGGGGACAGTGTGACAGAATGGCCAGCTCTCATGCAGGGTTCCCCCAGGTGGATGCGGACAGTGTGACAGAATGGCCAGCTCGCATGCAGGGATCACCCAGGTGGATGGGGACAGTGTGACAGAATGGGCAGCTCTCATGCAGGGTTCCCCCAGGTGGATGGGGACAGTGTGACAGAATGGCCAGCTCGCATGCAGGGATCACCCAGGTGGATGGAGACAGAGTGATAGAATGGCCAACTCGCATGCAGGGATCACCCTGGTGGATGGGGACAGTGTGACAGAATGGGCAGCTCGCATGCAGGGGTCACCCAGGTGGATGGGGACAGTGTGATAGAATGTCCAGCTCGCATGCAGGGATCACCCAGATGGTTGGGGACACTGTGATAGAATGGCCATCCCGCATGCATGGATCACCCAGGTGGATGGGGACAGTGTGACAGAATGGCCAGCTCGCATGCAGGGATCACCCAGATGGTTGGGGACACTGTGATAGAATGGCCAACCCGCATGCATGGATCACCCAGGTGGATGGGGACAGTGTGATAGAATGGCCAGCTCGCATGCAGTGATCACTCAGGTGGTGGAACAGTGTGATAGAATGGTGAGCTCGCATGCAGGAATCACCCAGGTGGGTGGGGATAGTGTGATAGAATGGCCAGCTCGCATGCAGGGATCACCCAGATGGATGGGGACAGTGTGATAGAATGGCCAGCTCGCTTGCAGGAATCACCCAGGTGGGTGGGGACAGTGTGATAGAATGGCCAGCTCGCATGCAGGGATCACCCAGGTGGATGGGGACAGTGTGATAGAATGGCTCGCATGCAGGGATCACCCAGGTGGATGGGGACAGTGTCATTGAATGGCCAGCTCGCATGCAGTTATCACCCAGGTGGATGGGGACAGTGATTGAATGGCCATCTCTCAATCAGGGATCACCCAGGAGGATGGGGACAGTGTGATAGAATGGTCAGCTCGCATGCAGGGATCACCCAGGTGGATTGGGACAGTGAGACAGAATGGTCAGCTCGCATGCAGGGATCACCCAGGTGGATGGGGACAGTGTGATAAAATGGCCAGCTCGCATGCAGGGATCACCCAGGTGGTTGGGGACACTGTGATAGAATGGCCAACCCGCATGCATGGATCACCCAGGTGGATGGGGACAGTGTGACAGAATGGCTCAGCTCGCATGCAGTGATCATTCAGGTGGTGGAACAGTGTGATAGAATGGTCAGCTCGCATGCAGGGATCACCCAGGTGGATGGGGACAGTGTGACAGAATGGTCAGCTCGCATGCAGGAATCACCCAGGTGGGTGGGGACAGTGTGACAGAATGGCCAGCTCGCATGGAGAGATCACCCAGGTGGATGGGGAGAGTGTGATAGAATGGCCAGCTCGCATGCAGGGATCACCCAGGTGGATGGGGACAGTGTGATCGAATGGCCAGCTCGCATGCAGGTATCACTCAGGTGGATGGAGACAGTGATTGAATGGCCATCTCTCATTCAGGGATCACCCAGGTGGATGGGGACAGTGTGATAGAATGGCCAGCTCGCATGCAGGGATCACCCAGGTGGATGGGGACAGTGTGATTGAATGGCCAGCTCTCATTCAGGGATCACCTTGGTGGATGGGGACAGTGAGACAGAATGGCCAGCTCGCATGCAGGGATCACCCAGCAGGATGGGGGACAGTGTGACAGAATGGCCAACTCGCATGCAGGGATCACCCAGGTGGATGGGGATAGTGTGATAGCATGGACAGCTCGCATGCAGGGATCACCCAGGTGGATGGGGACAGTGTGACAGAATGGGCAGCTCTCATGCAGGGTCCCCCCAGGTGGAATGGGGACAGTGTGACAGAATGGCCAGCTCGCATGCAGGGATCACCCTGGTGGATGGGGACAGTGTGACAGAATGGCCAGCTCTCATGCAGGGTTCCCCCAGGTGGATGCGGACACTGTGACAGAATGGCCAGCTCGCATGCAGGGATCACGCAGGTGGATGGGGACAGTGTGACAGAATTGGCAGCTCTCATGCAGGGTTCCCCCAGGTGGATGGGTACAGTGTGATAGAATGGCCAGCTCTCATGCAGGGTTCCCCAGGTGGATGCGGACAGTGTGACAGAATGGCCAGCTCGCATGCAGGCATCACCCAGGTGGATGGGGACAGTGTGACAGAATGGGCAGCTCTCATGCAGGGTTCCCCCAGGTGGATGGGGACAGTGTGACAGAATGGCCAGCTCGCATGCAGGGATCACCCAGGTGGATGGGGACAGTGTGATAGAATGGCCAGCTCACATGCAGGGATCACCCTGGTGGATGGGGACAGTGTGACAGAATGGGCAGCTCGCATGCAGGGATCACCCAGGTGGATGGGGACAGTGTGATAGAATGGCCAGCTCGCATGGAGAGATCACCCAGGTGGATGGGGAGAGTGTGATAGAATAGCCAGCTCGCATGCAGGGATCACCCAGGTGGATGGGGACAGTGTGATCGAATGGCCAGCTCGCATGCAGGTATCACCCAGGTGGATGGGGACAGCGATTGAATGGCCATCTCTCATTCAGGGATCACCCAGGTGGATGGGGACAGTGTGATAGAATGACCAGCTCGCATGCAGGGATCACCCAGGTGGATGGGGACAGTGTGATTAAATGGCCAGCTCTCATTCAGGGATCACCTTGGGCGATGGGGTCAGTGAGACAGAATGGCCAGCTCGCATGCAGGGATCACCCAGCAGGATGGGGACAGTGTGACAGAATGGCCAACTCGCATGCAGGGATCACCCAGGTGGATGGGGATAGTGTGACAGAATGGACACCTCGCATGCAGCGATCACCCAGGTGGATGGGGACAGTGTGACTGAATGGGCAGCTCTCATGCAGGGTTCCCCCAGTTGGATGGGGACAGTGTGACAGAATGGCAAGCTCTCATGCAGGGTTCCCCCAGGTGGATGCGGACAGTGTGACAGAATGGCCAGCTCGCATGCAGGGATCACCCAGGTGGATGGGGACAGTGTTACAGAATGTGCAGCTCTCATGCAGGGTTCCCCCAGGTGGATGGGGACAGTGTGGCAGAATGGCCAGCTCTCATGCAGGGATAACCCAGGTGGATGGGGACAGTGTGATAGAATGGCCAGCTCACATGCAGGGATCACGCTGGTGGATGGGGACAGTGTGACAGAATGGGCAGCTCGCATGCAGGGATCACCCAGGTGGATGGGGACAGTGTGATAGAATGGCCAGCTCGCATGCAGGGATCACACAGGTGGATGGGGACAGTGTGATAGATTGGCCAGCTCACATGCAGGGATCACACTGGTGGATGGGGACAGTGTGACAGAATGGGCAGCTCGCATGCAGGGATCACCCAGGTGGATGGGGACAGTGTGAAAGAATGGCCAGCTCGCATGCAGTGATCACTCAGCTGGTGGAACAGTGTGATAGAATGGCCAGCTCGCATGCAGGGATCACCCAGGTGGATGGGGACAGTGTGACAGAATGGCCAGCTCGCATGCAGGGATCACCCAGGTGGATGGGGACAGTGTGACAGAATGGCCAGCTCTCATGCAGGGATCACCCAGGTGGGTGGGGACAGTGTGATAGAATGGTCAGCACGCATGCAGGAATCACCCAGGTGGGTGGGGACAGTGTGATAGAATGGCCAGCTCGCATGCAGTGATCACACAGGTGGATGGGGACAGTGATTGAATGGCCATCTCTCATTCAGGGATCACCCAGGAGGATGGGGACAGTGTGATAGAATGGGCAGCTCGAATGCAGGGATCACCCAGGTGGATGGGGACAATGTGACAGAATGGCCAGCTCGCATGCAGGGATCACCCAGGTGGATGGGGACAGTATGATAGAATGGCCAGCTCACATGCCGGGATCACCCTGGTGGATGGGAACAGTGTGACAGAATGGGCAGCTCGCATGCAGGGATCACACAGGTGGATGGGGACAGTGTGATAGAATGGCCAGCTCGCATGCAGTGATCACTCAGGTGGTGGAACAGTGTGATAGAATGGCCAGCTCGCATGCAGGGATCACCCAGGTGGATGGGGACAGTGTGACAGAATGGCCAGCTCGCATGCAGGGATCACCCAGGTGGATGGGGACAGTGTGACAGAATGGCCAGCTCTCATGCAGGGATCGCCCAGGTGGGTGGGGACAGTGTGATAGAATGGTGAGCTCGCATGCTGGAATCACCCAGGTGGGTGGGGACAGTGTGATAGAATGGCCAGCTCGCATGCAGGGATCACCCAGGTGGATGGGGTCAGTGTGATAGAATGGCCAGCTCGCATGCAGGGATCACGCAGGTGGATGGGGACAGTGTGATAGAATGGCCAGCTCGCATGCAGTTATCACCCAGGTGGATGGGGACAGTGATTGAATGGCCATCTCTCATTCAGGGATCACCCAGGAGGATGGGGACAGTGTGATAGAATGGTCAGCTCGCATGCAGGGATCACCCAGGTGGATGGGGACTGTGTGACAGAATGGTCAGCTCGCATGCAGGGATCAGCCAGGTGGATGGGGACAGTGTGATAAAATGGCCAGCTCGCATGCAGGGATCACCCAGGTGGTTGGGGACACTGTGATAGAATAGCCAACCCGCATGCATGGATCACCCAGGTGGATGGGGACAGTGTGATAGAATGGCTCAGCTCGCATGCAGTGATCACTCAGGTGGTGGAACAGTGTGATAGAATGGCCAGCTCGCATGCAGGGATCACCCAGGTGGATGGGGACAGTGTGATAAAATGGCCAGCTCGCATGCAGGGATCACCCAGGTGGTTAGGGACACTGTGATAGAATGGCCAACCCGCATGCATGGATCACCCAGGTGGATGGGGACAGTGTGACAGAATGGCTCAGCTCGCATGCAGTGATCACTCAGGTGGTGGAACAGTGTGATAGAATGGTCAGCTCGCATGCAGGGATCACCCAGGTGGATGGGGACAGTGTGACAGAATGGTCAGCTCGCATGCAGGAATCACCCAGGTGGGTGGGGACAGTGTGACAGAATGGCCAGATCGCATGGAGAGATCACCCAGGTGGATGGGGAGAGTGTGATAGAATGGCCAGCTCGCATGCAGGGATCACCCAGGTGGATGGGGACAGTGTGATCGAATGGCCAGCTCGCATGCAGGTATCACTCAGGTGGATGGGGACAGTGATTGAATGGCCATCTCTCATTCAGGGATCACCCAGGTGGATGGGGACAGTGTGATAGAATGGCCAGCTCGCATGCAGGGATCACCCAGGTGGATGGGGACAGTGTGATTGAATGGCCAGCTCTCATTCAGGGATCATCTTGGTGGATGGGGACAGTGAGACAGAATAGCCAGCTCGCATGCAGTGATCACTCAGGTGGTGGAACAGTGTGATAGAATGGCCAGCTCGCATGCAGGGATCACCCAGGTGAATGGGGACAGTGTGATAGAATGGCCAGCTCGCATGCAGGGATCACCCAGGTGGATGGGGACAGTGTGATTGAATGGCCAGCTCGCATGCAGGGATCACCCAGGTGGATGGGGACAGTGTGATTGAATGGCCAGCTCGCATGCAGGTATCACCCAGGTGGATGACGACAGTGATTGAATGGCAATCTCTCATTCAGGGATCACCCAGGTGGATGGGGACAGTGCGATAGAATGGTCAGCTTGCATGCAGGGATCACCCAGGTGAATGGGATCTGTGTGATAGAATTGCCAGCTCGCATGCAGAGGTCACCAAGGTGGATGGGGACAGTGTGATAGAATGGCCAGCTCGCATGTAGGGATCACCCAGGTGAATGGGGATAGTGTGATAGAATGGCCAGCTCGCATGCAGGGATCACCCAGGTGGATGTGGACAATGTGACAGAATGGGCAGCTCTCATGCAGGGTTCCCCCAAGTGGATGGGGACAGTGTGACAGAATGGCCAGCTCGCATGCAGGGATCACCCAGGTGGATGGAGACAGAGTGATCGAATGGCCAACTCGCATGCAGGGATCACCCTGGTGGATGGGGACAGTGTGACAGAATGGGCAGCTCGCATGCAGGGGTCACCCAGGTGGATGGGGACAGTTTGATAGAATGTCCAGCTCGCATGCAGGGATCACCCAGATGGTTGGGGACACTGTGATAGAATGGCCATCCCGCATGCATGGATCACCCAGGTGGATGGGGACAGTGTGATAGAATGGCCAGCTCGCATGCAGGGATCACCCAGATGGTTGGGGACACTGTGATAGAATGGCCAACCCGCATGCATGGATCACCCAGGTGGATGGGGACAGTGTGATAGAATGGCCAGCTCGCATGCAGTGATCACTCAGGTGGTGGAACAGTGTGATAGAATGGCCAGCTCGCATGCAGGGATCACCCAGGTGGATGGGGACAGTGTGATTGAATGGCCAGCTCGCATGCAGGTATCACCCAGGTGGATGAGGACAGTGATTGAATGGCAATCTCTCATTCAGGGATCACCCAGGTGGATGGGGACAGTGCGATAGAATGGTCAGCTTGCATGCAGGGATCACCCAGGTGGATGGGATCTGTGTGATAGAATTGCCAGCTCGCATGCAGAGATCACCCAGGTGGATGGGGACAGTGTGATAGAATGGCCAGCTCGCATGTAGGGATCACCCAGGTGAATGGGGATAGTGTGATAGAATGGCCAGCTCGCATCCAGGGATCATCCAGGTGGATGTGGACAATGTGACAGAATGGGCAGCTCTCATGCAGGGTTCCCCCAAGTGGATGGGGACAGTGTGACAGAATGGCCAGCTCTCATGCAGGGTTCCCCCAGGTGGATGCGGACAGTGTGACAGAATGGCTCAGCTCGCATGCAGTGATCACTCAGGTGGTGGAACAGTGTGATAGAATGGTCAGCTCGCATGCAGGGATCACCCAGGTGGATGGGGACAGTGTGACAGAATGGTCAGCTCGCATGCAGGAATCACCCAGGTGGGTGGGGACAGTGTGACAGAATGGCCAGATCGCATGGAGAGATCACCCAGGTGGATGGGGAGAGTGTGATAGAATGGCCAGCTCGCATGCAGGGATCACCCAGGTGGATGGGGACAGTGTGATCGAATGGCCAGCTCGCATGCAGGTATCACTCAGGTGGATGGGGACAGTGATTGAATGGCCATCTCTCATTCAGGGATCACCCAGGTGGATGGGGACAGTGTGATAGAATGGCCAGCTCGCATGCAGGGATCACCCAGGTGGATGGGGACAGTGTGATTGAATGGCCAGCTCTCATTCAGGGATCATCTTGGTGGATGGGGACAGTGAGACAGAATAGCCAGCTCGCATGCAGTGATCACTCAGGTGGTGGAACAGTGTGATAGAATGGCCAGCTCGCATGCAGGGATCACCCAGGTGAATGGGGACAGTGTGATAGAATGGCCAGCTCGCATGCAGGGATCACCCAGGTGGATGGGGACAGTGTGATTGAATGGCCAGCTCGCATGCAGGGATCACCCAGGTGGATGGGGACAGTGTGATTGAATGGCCAGCTCGCATGCAGGTATCACCCAGGTGGATGACGACAGTGATTGAATGGCAATCTCTCATTCAGGGATCACCCAGGTGGATGGGGACAGTGCGATAGAATGGTCAGCTTGCATGCAGGGATCACCCAGGTGGATGGGATCTGTGTGATAGAATTGCCAGCTCGCATGCAGAGGTCACCAAGGTGGATGGGGACAGTGTGATAGAATGGCCAGCTCGCATGTAGGGATCACCCAGGTGAATGGGGATAGTGTGATAGAATGGCCAGCTCGCATGCAGGGATCACCCAGGTGGATGTGGACAATGTGACAGAATGGGCAGCTCTCATGCAGGGTTCCCCCAAGTGGATGGGGACAGTGTGACAGAATGGCCAGCTCGCATGCAGGGATCACCCAGGTGGATGGAGACAGAGTGATCGAATGTCCAGCTCGCATGCAGGGATCACCCAGATGGTTGGGGACACTGTGATAGAATGGCCATCCCGCATGCATGGATCACCCAGGTGGATGGGGACAGTGTGATAGAATGGCCAGCTCGCATGCAGGGATCACCCAGATGGTTGGGGACACTGTGATAGAATGGCCAACCCGCATGCATGGATCACCCAGGTGGATGGGGACAGTGTGATAGAATGGCCAGCTCGCATGCAGTGATCACTCAGGTGGTGGAACAGTGTGATAGAATGGCCAGCTCGCATGCAGGGATCACCCAGGTGGATGGGGACAGTGTGATTGAATGGCCAGCTCGCATGCAGGTATCACCCAGGTGGATGACGACAGTGATTGAATGGCAATCTCTCATTCAGGGATCACCCAGGTGGATGGGGACAGTGCGATAGAATGGTCAGCTTGCATGCAGGGATCACCCAGGTGGATGGGATCTGTGTGATAGAATTGCCAGCTCGCATGCAGAGATCACCCAGGTGGATGGGGACAGTGTGATAGAATGGCCAGCTCGCATGTAGGGATCACCCAGGTGAATGGGGATAGTGTGATAGAATGGCCAGCTCGCATCCAGGGATCATCCAGGTGGATGTGGACAATGTGACAGAATGGGCAGCTCTCATGCAGGGTTCCCCCAAGTGGATGGGGACAGTGTGACAGAATGGCCAGCTCGCATGCAGGGATCACCCAGGTGGATGGGGACAGTGTGACAGAATGGGCAGCTCTCATGCAGGGTTCCCCCAGGTGGATGGGGACAGTGTGACAGAATGGCCAGCTCGCATGCAGGGATCACCCAGGTGGATGGAGACAGAGTGATAGAATGGCCAACTCGCATGCAGGGATCACCCTGGTGGATGGGGACAGTGTGACAGAATGGGCAGCTCGCATGCAGGGGTCACCCAGGTGGATGGGGACAGTGTGATAGAATGTCCAGCTCGCATGCAGGGATCACCCAGATGGTTGGGGACACTGTGATAGAATGGCCATCCCGCATGCATGGATCACCCAGGTGGATGGGGACAGTGTGATAGAATGGCCAGCTCGCATGCAGGGATCACCCAGATGGTTGGGGACACTGTGATAGAATGGCCAACCCGCATGCATGGATCACCCAGGTGGATGGGGACAGTGTGATAGAATGGCCAGCTCGCATGCAGTGATCACTCAGGTGGTGGAACAGTGTGATAGAATGGTGAGCTCGCATGCAGGAATCACCCAGGTGGGTGGGGATAGTGTGATAGAATGGCCAGCTCGCATGCAGGGATCACCCAGATGGATGGGGACAGTGTGATAGAATGGCCAGCTCGCTTGCAGGAATCACCCAGGTGGGTGGGGACAGTGTGATAGAATGGCCAGCTCGCATGCAGGGATCACCCAGGTGGATGGGGACAGTGTGATAGAATGGCTCGCATGCAGGGATCACCCAGGTGGATTGGAACAGTGAGACAGAATGGTCAGCTCGCATGCAGGGATCACCCAGGTGGATGGGGACAGTGTGATAAAATGGCCAGCTCGCATGCAGGGATCACCCAGGTGGTTGGGGACACTGTGATAGAATGGCCAACCCGCATGCATGGATCACCCAGGTGGATGGGGACAGTGTGACAGAATGGCTCAGCTCGCATGCAGTGATCACTCAGGTGGTGGAACAGTGTGATAGAATGGTCAGCTCGCATGCAGGGATCACCCAGGTGGATGGGGACAGTGTGACAGAATGGTCAGCTCGCATGCAGGAATCACCCAGGTGGGTGGGGACAGTGTGACAGAATGGCCAGCTCGCATGGAGAGATCACCCAGGTGGATGGGGAGAGTGTGATAGAATGGCCAGCTCGCATGCAGGGATCACCCAGGTGGATGGGGACAGTGTGATCGAATGGCCAGCTCGCATGCAGGTATCACTCAGGTGGATGGGGACAGTGATTGAATGGCCATCTCTCATTCAGGGATCACCCAGGTGGATGGGGACAGTGTGATAGAATGGCCAGCTCGCATGCAGGGATCACCCAGGTGGATGGGGACAGTGTGATTGAATGGCCAGCTCTCATTCAGGGATCACCTTGGTGGATGGGGACAGTGAGACAGAATGGCCAGCTCGCATGCAGGGATCACCCAGCAGGATGGGGGACAGTGTGACAGAATGGCCAACTCGCATGCAGGGATCACCCAGGTGGATGGGGATAGTGTGATAGCATGGACAGCTCGCATGCAGGGATCACCCAGGTGGATGGGGACAGTGTGACAGAATGGGCAGCTCTCATGCAGGGTTCCCCCAGGTGGAATGGGGACAGTGTGACAGAATGGCCAGCTCGCATGCAGGGATCACCCTGGTGGATGGGGACAGTGTGACAGAATGGCCAGCTCTCATGCAGGGTTCCCCCAGGTGGATGCCGACACTGTGACAGAATGGCCAGCTCGCATGCAGGGATCACGCAGGTGGATGGGGACAGTGTGACAGAATTGGCAGCTCTCATGCAGGGTTCCCCCAGGTGGATGGGTACAGTGTGACAGAATGGCCAGCTCTCATGCAGGGTTCCCCAGGTGGATGCGGACAGTGTGACAGAATGGCCAGCTCGCATGCAGGCATCACCCAGGTGGATGGGGTCAGTGTGACAGAATGGGCAGCTCTCATGCAGGGTTCCCCAAGGTGGATGGGGACAGTGTGACAGAATGGCCAGCTCGCATGCAGGGATCACCCAGGTGGATGGGGACAGTGTGATAGAATGGCCAGCTCACATGCAGGGATCACCCTGGTGGATGGGGACCGTGTGACAGAATGGGCAGCTCGCATGCAGGGATCACCCAGGTGGATGGGGACAGTGTGATAGAATGGCCAGCTCGCATGGAGAGATCACCCAGGTGGATGGGGAGAGAGTGATAGAATCGCCAGCTCGCATGCAGGGATCACCCAGGTGGATGGGGACATTGTGATCGAATGGCCAGCTCGCATGCAGGTATCACCCAGGTGGATGGGGACAGCGATTGAATGGCCATCTCTCATTCAGGGATCACCCAGGTGGATGGGGACAGTGTGATAGAATGACCAGCTCGCATGCAGGGATCACCCAGGTGGATGGGGACAGTGTGATTAAATGGCCAGCTCTCATTCAGGGATCACCTTGGGGGATGGGGTCAGTGAGACAGAATGGCCAGCTCGCATGCAGGGATCACCCAGCAGGATGGGGACAGTGTGACAGAATGGCGAACTCGCATGCAGGGATCACCCAGGTGGATGGGGATAGTGTGACAGAATGGACACCTCGCATGCAGGGATCACCCAGGTGGATGGGGACAGTGTGACAGAATGGGCAGCTCTCATGCAGGGTTCCTCCAGTTGGATGGGGACAGTGTGACAGAATGGCAAGCTCTCATGCAGGGTTCCCCCAGGTGGATGCGGACAGTGTGACAGAATGGCCAGCTCGCATGCAGGGATCACCCAGGTGGATGGGGACAGTGTTACAGAATGTGCAGCTCTCATGCAGGGTTCCCCCAGGTGGATGGGGACAGTGTGGCAGAATGGCCAGCTCGCATGCAGGGATAACCCAGGTGGATGGGGACAGTGTGATAGAATGGCCAGCTCACATGCAGCGATCACGCTGGTGGATGGGGACAGTGTGACAGAATGGGCAGCTCGCATGCAGGGATCACCCAGGTGGATGGGGACAGTGTGATAGAATGGCCAGCTCGCATGCAGGGATCACACAGGTGGATGGGGACAGTGTGATAGATTGGCCAGCTCACATGCAGGGATCACACTGGTGGATGGGGACAGTGTGACAGAATGGGCAGCTCGCATGCAGGGATCACCCAGGTGGATGGGGACAGTGTGAAAGAATGGCCAGCTCGCATGCAGTGATCACTCAGCTGGTGGAACAGTGTGATAGAATGGCCAGCTCGCATGCAGGGATCACCCAGGTGGATGGGGACAGTGTGACAGAATGGCCAGCTCGCATGCAGGGATCACCCAGGTGGATGGAGACAGTGTGACAGAATGGCCAGCTCTCATGCAGGAATCACCCAGGTGGGTGGGGACAGTGTGATAGAATGGCCAGCTCGCATGCAGTGATCACACAGGTGGATGGGGACAGTGATTGAATGGCCATCTCTCATTCAGGGATCACCCAGGAGGATGGGGACAGTGTGATAGAATGGGCAGCTCGAATGCAGGGATCACCCAGGTGGATGGGGACAGTGTGACAGAATGGCAAGCTCGCATGCAGGGATCACCCAGGTGGATGGGGACAGTGTGATAGAATGGCCAGCTCACATGCAGGGATCACCCTGGTGGATGGGAACAGTGTGACAGAATGGGCAGCTCGCATGCAGGGATCACACAGGTGGATGGGGACAGTGTGATAGAATGGCCAGCTCGCATGCAGTGATCACTCAGGTGGTGGAACAGTGTGATAGAATGGCCAGCTCGCATGCAGGGATCACCCAGGTGTATGGGGACAGTGTGACAGAATGGCCAACTCGCATGCAGGGATCACCCAGGTGGATGGGGACAGTGTGACAGAATGGCCAGCTCTCATGCAGGGATCGCCCAGGTGGGTGGGGACAGTGTGATAGAATGGTGAGCTCGCATGCTGGAATCACCCAGGTGGGTGGGGACAGTGTGATAGAATGGCCAGCTCGCATGCAGGGATCACCCAGGTGGATGGGGTCAGTGTGATAGAATGGCCATCTCTCATTCAGGGATCACCCAGGAGGATGGGGACAGTGTGATAGAATGGTCAGCTCGCATGCAGGGATCACCCAGGTGGATGGGGACTGTGTGACAGAATGGTCAGCTCGCATGCAGGGATCAGCCAGGTGGATGGGGACAGTGTGATAAAATGGCCAGCTCGCATGCAGGGATCACCCAGGTGGTTGGGGACACTGTGATAGAATAGCCAACCCGCATGCATGGATCACCCAGGTGGATGGGGACAGTGTGATAGAATGGCTCAGCTCGCATGCAGTGATCACTCAGTTGGTGGAACAGTGTGATAGAATGGCCAGCTCGCATGCAGGGATCACCCAGGTGGATGGGGACAGTGTGATAAAATGGCCAGCTCGCATGCAGGGATCACCCAGGTGGTTGGGGACACTGTGATAGAATGGCCAACCCGCATGCATGGATCACCCAGGTGGATGGGGACAGTGTGACAGAATGGCTCAGCTCGCATGCAGTGATCACTCAGGTGGTGGAACAGTGTGATAGAATGGTCAGCTCGCATGCAGGGATCACCCAGGTGGATGGGGACAGTGTGACAGAATGGTCAGCTCGCATGCAGGAATCACCCAGGTGGGTGGGGACAGTGTGACAGAATGGCCAGCTCGCATGGAGAGATCACCCAGGTGGATGGGGAGAGTGTGATAGAATGGCCAGCTCGCATGCAGGGATCACCCAGGTGGATGGGGACAGTGTGATCGAATGGCCAGCTCGCATGCAGGTATCACTCAGGTGGATGGGGACAGTGATTGAATGGCCATCTCTCATTCAGGGATCACCCAGGTGGATGGGGACAGTGTGATAGAATGGCCAGCTCGCATGCAGGGATCACCCAGGTGGATGGAGACAGTGTGATTGAATGGCCAGCTCTCATTCAGGGATCACCTTGGTGGATGGGGACAGTGAGACAGAATGGCCAGCTCGCATGCAGGGATCACCCAGCAGGATGGGGGACAGTGTGACAGAATGGCCAACTCGCATGCAGGGATCACCCAGGTGGATGGGGATAGTGTGATAGCATGGACAGCTCGCATGCAGGGATCACCCAGGTGGATGGGGACAGTGTGACAGAATGGGCAGCTCTCATGCAGGGTTCCCCCAGGTGGAATGGGGACAGTGTGACAGAATGGCCAGCTCGCATGCAGGGATCACCCTGGTGGATGGGGACAGTGTGACAGAATGGCCAGCTCTCATGCAGGGTTCCCCCAGGTGGATGCGGACACTGTGACAGAATGGCCAGCTCGCATGCAGGGATCACGCAGGTGGATGGGGACAGTGTGACAGAATGGCCAGCTCGCATGCAGGGATCACCCAGGTGGGTGGGGACAGTGTGATAGAATGGCCAGCTCGCATGCAGGGATCACCCAGGTGGATGGGGACAGTATGACAGAATGGCCAGCTCGCATGCAGGGATCACCCAGGTGGATGGGGACAGTGTGATCGAATGGCCAGCTCGCATGCAGGTATTACCCAGGTGGATGGGGACAGTGATTGAATGGCCATCTCTCATTCAGGGATCACCCAGGTGGATGGGGACAGTGTGATAGAATGGCCAGCTTGCATGCAGGGATCACCCAGGTGGATGGGATCTGTGTGATAGAATTGCCAGCTCGCATGCAGGGATCACCCAGGTGGATGGGGACAGTGATTGAATGGCCATCTCTCATTCAGGGATCACCCAGGTTGATGGGGACAGTGTGACAGAATGGCCAGCTCGCATGCAGGGATCACCCAGGTGGATAGGGACAGTGTGATAGAATGACCAACTCGCATGTAGGGATCACCCAGGTGGATGGGGACAGTGTGATAGAATGGCCAGCTCGCATGCAGGGATCACCCAGGTGGATGGGGACAGTGTGATAGAATGACCAGCTCGCATGTAGGGATCACCCAGGTGGATGGGGACAGTGTGACAGAATTGCCAGCTTGCATGTAGGGAGCACCCAGGTGGATGGGGACAGTGTGATAGAATGAACAGCTCGCATGCAGGGATCAACCAGGTGGATGGAGACAGTGTGATAGAATGGCCAGCTCGCATGTAGGGATCACCCAGGTGGATGGGGACAGTGTGATAGAATGGACAGCTCGCATGCAGGGATCACCCAGGTGGATGGGGACATTGTGACAGAATGGCCAGCTCGCATGTAGGGATCACCCAGGTGGATGGGGACAGTGTGATAGAATGGCCAGCTCGCATGCAGGGATCACCCAGGTGGATGGGGACAGTGTGACAGAATGGGCAGCTCTCATGCAGGGTTCCCCCAGGTGGATGGGGACAGTGTGATAGAATGGCTAGCTCTCATGCAGGGTTCCCCCAGGTGGATGCGGACAGTGTGACAGAATGGCCAGCTCGCATGCAGGGATCACCCAGGTGGATGGGGACAGTGTGACAGAATGGGCAGCTCTCATGCAGGGTTCCCCCAGGTGGATGGGGACAGTGTGACAGAATGGCCAGCTCGCATGCAGGGATCACCCAGGTGGATGGGGACAGTGTGATATATTGGCCAGCTCACATGCAGGGATCACCCTGGTGGATGGGGCAGTGTGACAGAATGGCCAGCTCGCATGCAGGAATCACCCAGGTGGATGGGGACAGTGTGATAGACTGGCCAGCTCACATGCAGGGATCACCCAGATGGATGGGGACAGTGTGACAGAATGGCCAGCTCGCATGTACGGATCAGCCTGCTGGATGGCGGATGTGTAACTATGAGCTGGTGACAGACGTTCTTGGATAATGTGGAGCAGCAGAGCTCAGCACAGAGCTGGGTATATTCATCGTCCATCCCATGGGCCAGATCGACTGTTGCTGCCAACCCAGGACCCGCACCCGGCGCTAAGGCAGGTAGGAATCACGGAAAGGGTTGCAAGAGTTGAGGCATGGAGCATGTCCATCGTGGAATTGATCTGCCCTGCGCGGTTGGGTGTGTGTGTGTGGGGTTACCGTAATTGTGATTGCTGCTGTCCAGGCGACCTATTCAGGGAACCTGTCCAGGCGACCTATTCAGGGCAGCACGGTAGCACAAGTGATTAGCACTGTGGCTTCACAGCGCCAGGGCCCCAGGTTCGATTCCCCGCTGGGTCACTGTCTGTGCGGAGTTTGCACGTTCTCCCCGTGTGTGCGTGGGTTTTCTCCGGGTGCTCCGGTTTCCTCCCACAGTCCAAAGACGTGCAGGTTAGGTGGATTGGCCATGCTAAATTACCCGTAGTGTCCATAAGGGTTGGGAGGGGTTATTGGGTTGCGGGGAAAAGGTGGAAGTGAGGGATTAATGTGGGTCGGTGCAGACTCGATGGGCCGAATGGCCTCCTTCTGCACTGTATGTTCTATGTAATCTATGTAATCTATATGGAACCTGGATCCGATTACTGCGTATCTTCTCCGCTAGCCGAGGTGCACAATTTGTACTGCCTCCTGTGACTGTCCACGACTCATGCCCTGCCCATCCTCGCCCTCGACCGCGCATCATCGCACGAGCCCTGGCGTTCCTCCTCATGCCCCCCCCCCCCCTCGCTGTGCAATGTTGTCGATGATGCAGCATTCCACCCTGCTGTGGAAAACTCTAACCCTATACTGAAGGGCCCCTACCCCAGGCGGTCCAGACACGTCAACCACATCTTCAGGAGGCCGAAGCACAGCTCGATCGTGCCCCTGATCGCTGCAAGGAGGGGTGGGCGGAGTTGTGGCGGGTCTCCGCGTCGGTCTGTGTCCTCAGATAGGCGTCATCAGCTATGACCACAGCAGGTATCCCCGTGTCGCTGAGGAGTCAACCCGTCAGCTGGGAGTGCACCTCCGAAAGGCCAGGAACCGGCTAGTTGAGGGGTTAATGCGCGCTGCCCGGATACCGGGCACAAACGTACACGATGCGCATCTCATGATTACAAACCAGCTTATGGTCATCGAGTGGAGTCCCTTTCCCTTTGTGTACAGCGGCCTGTCAAAGGCAGGTGCTCGGAGGGGAACATGCATCCTTTCGATTGCCCCCTGGACCTAAGGTGTCTCGGCGATGGTAGCGAACCACGCGCCGCGGGAATCCTGTTGGGCTCGGCCCTCAGTGAGTTTGCTATATTGTGGCCAACGGTCATCTGGAGCATCCGTGACAGCGAGGATGCACCTGTGCACTGAGGCCACGAGATCCCGAACAGGTCCTGGAAGGGGCCCGTGGTATCAATGTTTATGGAGACCTTCGCCCTGGCGGCCACGGGGAGTGAGTTCCACCCCTCCCCCCCCCCTCCCCCCACCTCACCCCGCCCGATACCTCCGCGGTGCCAGTGCGCCATCATCTGGCAGATAGGCTGGACTGTTCCCTTGCTCATCCGAAATCTTGGACGGTGTGCCCGAAACGGCAGGTCCTCGAATGACAGGCGCTGCCGGTACACATGAAGCCTAATGCAGTGCCTCCTTCCCATCTCCCACTCGGCCTGTTGGGCGGCCAGAAAAAAGGCTTGCATGCCAGCTTGGATTCCCAAGTCTATTGACTGCAGGGGATGACAGGCAGACATGTTAACATGGAGAGTACACACGGCCCAACCAGGTCCAGCGGGCTACATGGTGATCCCGGCCAGCACTTCACATACTGTCCCCGCATGTACCCCTCCACCATTCCCAATTCCCACGCCCCTGCTCATCCCGAGCACCCTGACCTCCGCACCCGTGGATCTGTTGGTGCCCGGCCACCGTGGGGGCCTCAGGCCGTGGGACATCCGTGCACCCAGGGGTGCCGTTGTCTGGAACTACCCAGCGTAACATTCTGCAGCCCCTGTCCGGCGCCCTCCTGTAGGGACAATTGTGGGCTTTGCATTAGGTAGGTCGTGTGCTGCACCACTGGTGGGTGCCAGCAGGTTGTGCGGGGGGATATGGCATGGTGTGGAGGGTGAGGAGCTGGAGTGTAGGCGTACCCTCTCAAGCCATCCCTGCCAGTGCCCCCACCCACCCCAGCCAGTGCCCCCAGCCATCACTGGCAGTGTCCCTAGCCATCCCTGCCAGTGCCGCCAGCCACCCATGCCAGTGCCCCCATCCACCCCAGCCAGTGCCCCCAGCCATCACTGGCAGTGTCCCCAGCCACGCCTGCCAGTTCATCCAGCCTTCTCTGCCAGTGCGCCTAGCCATCCTTGCCAGTGCCCACAGCCACCCCTGCCAGTGCCCACAGCCACCGCTGCCAGTGCCCCCAGCCATCACTGCCAGTGCCCCAGCCATCCCTGCCAGTGCGCCTAGCCATCCCTGCCACTGCCCTCAGCAACCCATACCAGTGGCCCCAGGCAACCCTGCCAGTGCCGCCCGCGATCCCTGCCAGTGCCCCATGCCATCCCTGACTGTGCCCCTAGCCATCTCTGACAGTGCCCCCAGCCACCCCTGCCAGCGCCCCCAGCCATCCCTGCCAGTCCCCCATCCACCCCTGCGAGTGCTTCCAGCCACATCTGCCAGTGCCCCCAGACATCCCGGTCAGTGCCCGCAACCAACCCTGCCAGAACACACTCGCCAGACCTGCCAGTGCCTCCCAGCCATCCATGCCAGTGCCTCCACCTCCCTCCAGCCAGCCCTGCAAATGCCCCCTCACCCAGGAATCCCTGCCAGAGAACCCCCAGCCAGCTCTGCCAGTGCCCTGCCCGCCAGCCCTGTCAGTGCTTCCCAGCTATCCCTGTCAGTTTCCCCCCCCCCAGGCCAGACAGCCCTGCCAGTGATCCCCCTAGCCAGTGTTGGCAAACTAACTAGATATGGCAGTTAGCAATGATAATATTGCTTTTCGGAGTCGCCATGTATCAAATGATACCACCATAAGGCTTTACCGGATATCGATCAAAGTCCAATCAACCAGTTAGTCAGTTCAAGTTCCAAGATAGTTTATTTACACACAAGGATTACTTCGACACGCAACATAAAACAATATAAGTTAAACTACACCTAACAACTACAATAACCTAAACTTAACTTCAGGGCAACCGGCTCTTTTCAGATGGACAAGGCCTTTGTTCGGATCTTGCGTGGCTGGGTAGAAGAAGTGGCTTCGTTTCTCCTGGGCTCATCCGTCTGGTAGCGATCGTTGGTCTTGAACTTGTCTTCTGGTCGTAATGCTGTACTTGATTATAGGAGTAGGATTTCGCGCTCTTTGGGGCGGTCCTTAGCTTTCGACCCAATAATTCGAAATGCTTCGATCACTGCCTTCGATTTTGGCCAATAAAGGGGCGGGTACCTTGATTGCTGGGCGTGTCCTGAGCGGTCATTGAACTTGGTAGTTTGGGCTTTCTTAGCAAAGGGCGTGGCGCCATTTAATCTGCATCTGTATCGAGTACAGTCCTTTTGTTCTGGGTAAATGGGCCATTAGAATGCACACGAGCGGGTGTTTCGATCGCGTCTAGCTATCTGGGTTACAAATACACACACAAGCTCTGAGTGTGTCTGAGCCCTGGGTTGGCCATAATTCCCATGGTCCTTTGCAGGTGGCCATCTGAGATGGCTACATCCCGCCCTCCTGATGTTGAACGCAAAGCGTGGTGGATTACACTGTTGATCTCTCATCCGTCCTTGGGCTGCCGGTTACCCTTGGTCAAGGACAGTTTCTATACTTCTCTGTCCTATGTTTTGGAGCGTTTACTTAAGTTTTATTAACACATCATACGTTCCTAATCTCTAAGGGGTCATTCTAAAACGTTTAACTATTACACATTTTACATATTCGCAAAAGGGAATATCTACCCATCACTATCTAAGGTACTCTCATGCTGCTGGCAAATATAAATTGGACATTATGTACAATACAAAATGTTTAAACCAACGGCAGCTTCACATTTCTACTTAACTTATCAACGTTACAGAGGTGTGTTATGAGCGAGGCGTTTTCAGAACACCAATATGTACCATGGAGTTCAACCAACCTCTCCCTTTAATGGATTTGTTGCTTTTCCTTGCACACGGCTTTTTCCCTAGGTGTGGGATTACAAATATGGACAAGTGGGTTTTTAAACACAAAACACTGTTTATTCCATGAACTCAAGTTAACATCTTAAATAAACATTGGATCTCTTAACACCCCTTACTTCAAAGGTAACTCTGAAAATATTGCAACAGTAAATAATTCCTTAAAATGTTCCTTCAAACTCCCAAGAGACTGAACACCTTTAAACACAATCACATCAGGTTAAAGGCTTCACTATTACAAGTTTAAATCACCCACATGATCCAGAGATAGTCTTTCATGGCAGAGATCCAGCTCACTGCAAAACACAGACACACACCCAGCTCTTTTCCTCCCAACTGCAAAACTAAACTAAACTGCAAAATGGCTGAACTGAGCTGAGCTCCACCCACTCTATGATAGCACTGTTTTCTTAAAGGTACATTGCTTAAACACCCAGTTCTTAAAGGCACTCTCGCATGACACATCCCCCCAAGCATTGGTGATCACAGCTTTCAGGCAGTAAAATGCCTGTTGAAAGTCGGCTGTCTATTGAAACGTTTTCCGTTTCTTCAGCAATTCCATTGGTGGAATAATCACGCCCAAAACTTTTGCACAACTGTTCGATCAAATTCATTCATGTTAAGAAATCTCATTATTTAACTTCGTCTTGAGGGTATTGGAAACTCCTCAAGGAAAGTGCTCGCGCTTCTCCAAATTCACTTTCTGCTCGGTTCATCACCAAACCCGCCCCCTGAAGTCGACCGCAGAACTCCATACGATGTTTTAAATGTTCTTTTCATGTCTGGAAATTGGCAATAAAAGCAGATTGTCCCAGTTTCTCCATGCAATCCTTCAATGGTGGGACAGGATAAGAGTCCGTTCTTCTAACTGCATTCACCTTTCTATAGTCCACACACAACCAATGGGTACTATCTGGTTTAGGTACCATCACTATGAGTGAGCTCCATTGGCTGCAACCAACTTCAATTAGGCCATTCTTCAGCATACTCTCAATCTCTCTGTTAACCTGTGCCAATTTTAAAGGATTAAGTCTACATGGATGTTGTTTGATGGGAACAGCATTTCCCACATCAACATCATGTAGAGCCATTTTTAGTACTTCCCAATTTATCTCTACAAACCTGCCCATCTGATATCAATAACGCTTTCAGGTCAGTTTGTTTTTCCTCTGGAAGGTAACTTAAAAATTCATCCCAATTTTTAAGAACATCCTCATTTTCCAATTTTAATTTGAGGTATGTCAAATTCACAGTCATCTGGATTTGGTTCGTCACTTTGAGTTAGAATCATTAAAACATACTCCTTTTTCTTTCCTTCCCTTTCAAAGTACCTTTAAAGCATATTCACATGACACACTCGGCGAGTCTTCCTTCTTCTCGTGTTTTACCACATAATTCACCTCACTTAATTTCCTTTCAATCTGAAAAGGTCCACAAAACCTAGCTTTTAAAGGCTCACCTACCACTGATAACAACACTAAAACTTTATCTCCACTGACAAAACTACGAACTTTGGATTCCTTGTCCGCTACCCGTTTCATCACATTTTGTGCAACTCTCAAATGTTGTCTAGCCAATTCACCTTCTCTATTTTCTCGTTCCCTAAAATTTGACACGGAATCCAATAATGTAATTTCCGAATTCTCACCCAAATATTTCTCCTTAATCAATTTAACTGGTCTTCTTACCTCATGGCCAAAAATTTGTTCAAAAGGACTAAATTTGGGAGACACATTAGGTGCATCCCTAATTGCAAACAATACGAATGGGATTCCTTTATCCCAATCCTCTGGATAATCGTGACACTAAGCCCTCAACATTGTCTTTAATGCCTGATGCCACCTTTCTAACGCTCCCTGCGATTCTGGGTGGTACGCAGTTGATTTAAATTGTTTTATTCCTAAGCTATCCATATATCATTTGCATAACTTTAAAGTAAAATTTGATCCGTGATCCAACTGAATTTCTGTGGGTAGTCCATATCCAGTAAATAATTGAAGTAACTACTCCACAATCCTTTAAGCTGTAATATTATGCACTGGAAGGGCCTCTGGGAACCTAGTAGACACATCCATTATAGTCAAAAGATATTGATTCCCACTTTTTGTTTTAGGAAGCGGTCCTATACAATCGATTAGGAACCTTGGAAAAGGTTCTTCAAATGCTGGAATGGGGATTAAGGGCGCTCGTTTTATCACTGCTTGAGATTACCCTATCGCTTGACATGTGTGAAATGATTGACAACATTTAACTGCATCTTTATGTAGTCCAGGCCAACTAAACTATTTCTGGATTTTAGCTTGAGTTTTCCTTATTCCCAAATGACCTCCCACTGGTACCTCATGTGCAGCTCGCAATATCTCCTTTCTATACCCTACCGGCAATACTACTTGGTGAACTTCTGCCCACTTTTCTTCCGGCTGCAGATGTACAGGTCTCCATTTTCTCATCAAGACATCATTGTTACGGTAATAACACTATGGTATACTCTCAGATTCCTCTCCGTATATGCTTTCTGATATATACCTTTTATTTCTACATCTCTCTGTTGTAATTCCGCCAATTTTCCTGAACTAAAAATATCCGCCTCATCCTCCACCTGTTCTTGTTCTTTTTCAACTGTCTGATCAATACTCGGTTCTGATAATTGCACTTCAACTTCATCTTCACTCTTTGATTTCTCCTCTTGTCTTAACCTGTGACTTTGCGACCTTGTTACTACACAATCCGGAAGAATCCCAGGATGTTCGTACTTCAACAATTCAGTTGACTGATTTTCCACTGGCTTATCAACCACAGTAGGCATCACTCGCACCTGCGCTCCAGCTATATCATTACCCAAGATCAACTGTATTACTGGACAAGATAGTTTATCTATTACTCCTTCTACCACTTCACCACTCTTCACTGGACTTTACAAACTTACCTTAGACAATGGAACGCTACTCCTCTCACCCTGAATTCCACATAGCACCACCTTTTCTGGCAACATTCTTCCCAAACTACATAATTCCTTATCTTTTACCATTAAAGATTGATATGCCCCTGTATCTCTTAAAATTAGAACATAGAACATAGAACGATACAGCGCAGTACAGGCCCTTCGGCCCACGATGTTGCACCCACATGGGAAGTCAAAAAACAAAAGCCATCTAACCTACACTATGCCATTATCATCCATATGCTTATCCAATAAACTTTTAAATGCCCTCAATGTTGGCGAGTTCACTACTGTTGCAGGTAGGGCATTCCACGGCCTCATCACTCTTTGCGTAAAGAACCTACCTCTGACCTCTGTCCTATATCTATTATCCCTCAGTTTAAGGCTATGTCCCCTCGTGCTAGCCATTTCCATCCGCGGGAGAAGGCTCTCACTGTCCACCATATGTAACCCTCTGATCATTTTGTATGCCTCAATCAAGTCTCCTCTTAACCTTCTTCTCTCCAACGAAAACAACCTCATGTCCATCAGCCTTTCCTCATAAGATTTTCCCTCCATACCAGGCAACATCCTGGTAAATATCCTCTGCACCCGTTCCAAAGCTTCCACGTCCTTCCTATAATTCGGTGACCAGAACTGTACGCAATACTCCAAATGCGGCCGTACCAGAGTTCTGTACAGCTGCAACATGACCTCCTGACTCCGGAAATCAATCCCTCTACCAATAAAGGCCAACACTCCATAGGCCTTCTTCACAACCCTATCAACCTGGGTGGCAACTTTCAGGGATCTATGTACATGGACACCTAGATCCCTCTGCTCATCCACACTTCCAAGAACTTTACCATTAGCCAAATATTCCGCATTCCTGTTATTCCTTCCAAAATGAATCACCTCACACTTCTCTACATTAAACTCCATTTGCCACCTTTCAGCCCAGCTCTGCAGCTTATCTATGTCCCTCTGTAACCTGCAATATCCTTCTGCACTGTCGACAACACCACCGACTTTAGTGTCGTCTGCAAATTTACTCACCCACCCTTCTGAGCCCTCCTCTAGGTCATTTATAAAAATGCCAAACAGCAACGGCCCAAGAACAGATCCTTGTGGTACGCCACTTGTAACTTAATTCTATTCTGAACATTTCCCATCAACCACCACCCTCTGTCTTCTTTCAGCTAGCCAGTTTCTGATCCACATCTCTAAATCACCCTCAATCCCCAGCCTCCGTATTTTCTGCAATAGCCTACCGTAGGGAACCTTATCAAACGCTTTACTGAAATCCATGTACACCACATCAACTGCTCTACCCTAGTCTACCTGGTCAGTCACCTTCTCAAAGAACTCGATAAGGTTTGTGAGGCATGACCTACCCTTCACAAAGCCATTCTGACTATCCCTAATCATATTATTCCTATCTAGATGATTATAAATCTTGTCTCTTATAATCCCCTCCAAGACTTTACCCACAACAGACGTGAGGCTCACCGGTCTATAGTTGCCGTGGTTGTCTCTACTCCCCTTCTTGAACAAAGGGACCACATTTGCTATCCTCCAGTCCTCTGGCACTATTCCTGTAGCCAATGATGACATAGAAATCAAAGCCAAAGGCCCAGCAATCTCTTCCCTGGCCTCCCAGAGAATCCTAGGATAAATCCCATCAGGCCCCGGGGACTTGTCTATTTTCAGCCTGTTCACCAGAATTGCCAACACCTCTTCCCTACGTACCTCAATGCCATCTATTCTAATAGCCTGGGTCTCAGAATTCTCCTCCGCAACATTCTCTTTTTCCTGAGTGAATACTGACGAAAAATATTCATTTAGTATCTCGCCTATCTCTTCAGACTCCACACACAACTTCCCATTCCTGTACTTGACTGGCCCTACTCTTACACTAGTCATTCTTTTATTCCTGACATACCCATATAAAGCTTTTGGGTTTTCCTTGATCCTACCTGCCAAATACTTCTCATATCCCCTCCTTGCTCGTCTTAGCTCTCTTTTTAGATCCTTCCTCGCTACCTTGTAACTATCAAGAGCCCCAACTGAAACTTCACACCTCATCTTCACATAGGCCTCCTTCTTACTCTTAACAAGAGTTCCACTTCTTTGGTAAGCCACGGTTCCCTCGCTCGCTCGAAATTGTGACTTCTTTACCTGCTCCTCCTGATACACATGAGTAAACTTTACCCACACAAGTAAATTCTTTAAACACATCTGGCACCTTCTTAACAATTACTTTTTGAACAGGCTGTACAATCGTTTGCACCTCATTCGCTTCCCTTGGGCTTTCCTTTTCCGCTCTAACAAATCCCAGTCTTATCCTGTTTTACCACAATAGCCTTCCCAGTGCTTTTCTTCAACCACCAACACTGTGATTGCGCCATAACACCAGCATTGCGCAGGTCAAAGAGACACAGCCTGAGTGAGTGAGACACAGACAGAGTGAGAGTTTGTTAACTTGGTGCAGTGAAGTAATTCGGTGAAGAGTGGGAGAAGGTGCTTTTTCCCTACTGTTTTATTCTCTCTCTTTCTCCGGGCCTAATTTCGGGAGCCGTTCGGAGGAGGAGGACCAGTCTCTGTGTGGATAAAAACCTAATGGTAACTTCCTGTTTCCCATTTTTTTTACCCAAAAGTGATGTCAGAGGGAAGCTGTGATCTGATTGGTTGATAGCAAATCTGCCCCAAATTTTTTTAAAAACACAGCTAAACTCGTAAACTTAAATTAAAGTAATTAATTAATTAGTGATGGCTGGTCAGGTGATGTGCTGGAGCTGCTTGATGTGGGAGCTGGCAGATCCTATTGCGCGCTGCAGCGACCACACCTGCAGTAAGTGTTGGCTGCTTGAAGAGCTCCGGCTCAGAGTTGATGAGCTGGAGGCTGAGCTTCAAACACTGAGGCACATCCGGGAGGGGGAGACTTACCTGGACACTGTGTTTCAGGAGACAGTCACACCTGTCAGTGTAAGTAGTTTAAATCCTTCCAGTGGCCAGGGACAGCAGGGTGTGACTGCAAGTCAGGCAGGTAAAGGGAACCAGCAGTCAGGAACTCATGAGCCACAGCCCTTGACCCTGTACAACAGGTATGAGGCACTTGCTCCCTGTGTGGATGGTGAACAGGGCTGCAGGAAGGATGAGTTAGCTGACCAAGGCACCATGGTTCAGCAGGCCATTCAAGGGGAGGGAGTAAATAGGCAAGTTATAGTTGTTGGGGATTCTATTATCAGGGGGATAGATAGTATCCTTTGTGAGCAGGATAAAGAGTCCCGCATGGTATGTTGCCTGCCCGGTGCTAGGGTGCGGGACATCTCTGACCGGCTTGAAAAGGTACTGGAGAGGGAGGGAGGAGGATCCAGTTGTTGTGGTCATGTCGGTACCAACAACATAGGCAAGACTAGAAACGAGGACCTGTTTAGAGATTATAAAGAGGTAGGATTCAAATTGAAAAGCAGGTCCTCAAGGGTCATAACCTCCGGATTACTACCCGAACCACGTGCAAATTGGCATAGGGAGGCAAGAATAAGGGAAGTTAACACGTGGCTGAAAGAGAGGTGTGGGAAAGAGGGGTTCATTTTCATTGGACACTGTCATCAGTTTTGGGACGGGGGGACCTATACCGTTGGGATGGTCTCCACCTGAACCGAGCTGGGACCAGTGTTTTGGCGCAAAGAGTAAATAGGGTGGTCAATAGGAGTTCAATCTAGAGATTGGTAGGGGGTGGGTGGGGGGGGGGGGGAGGGAAAGTCAGGGAACCAAGAGGTGAAGTAATCAGTGGAAAGAGTAGCTGCTTAGGAATACAAAATAGCATGAAAAGACAAAACTCAGGAGAGGTTACGATAGTCCCCATCCCACAAAATATGACACAGTGTATGGAAAGGCTCAGTAAACCAAGGTCCACCACACTAAGAAAACAAAAAGGGTTGTTCAATAGAGAATTAAAGGTGCTATATTTAAATGCGCGCAGTGTACGGAACAAGGTAGATGAGCTTGTGGCCCAGATTGTGACTGGCAGGTATGATGTGGTAGGCATCACAGAGACGTGGTTGCAGGGGGTTCAGGACTGGCATTTAAACATCCAGGGATTCACAACCTATCGAAAAGACAGAGAGGTGGGCAGAGGGGGCGGGGTTGCCTTGTTAATTAGGAATGAAATTAAATCAATCGCACTAAACGACATAGGGTCAGATGATGTGGAGTCTGTGTGTGTAGAGTTGAGGAACCACAAAGGCAAAAAAAACATAATGGGAGTTATGTACAGGCCTACTAACAGTGGTCAGGACCAGGGGCACAAAATGCACCACGAAATAGAAAGTGCATGCCAGATAGGCAAGGTCACAGTGATCATGGGGGACTTCAATATGCAGGTGGACTGGGTAAATAATGCTGCCAGTGGACCCAAGGAAAGGGAATTCATTGAATGTTTACAGGAGGGTTTTTTGGACCAGCTTGTGATGGAGCCCACCAGGGAACAGGCTGTTCTGGACTTAGTGTTATGTAATAAGCCAGACTTGATTAAAGATATTAAAGTAAGGGAGCACTTAGGAGGCTGTGATCATAATATGGTAGAATTCAATCTCCAATTTGAAAGAAAGAAGGTAGAATCAGATGTAAAGGTGTGACAGTTTAATAAAGGTAACTACAGGGGCATGAGGGAGGAACTGACGAAAATCGACTGGGAGCAGAGCCTATTGGGAAATACAGTAGAACAGCAATGGCAGGAGTTTCTGGGAGTAATTGAGGACACAGTACAGAGGTTCATCCCAAAGAAAAGAAAGGTTTTCAGAAGGGGGATTAGGCAGCCATGGCTGACAAAGGAATTCAGCGAATGCATCAAAGCAAAAGAGAAACCCTATAATGTGGCAAAGAGTAGTGGGAAGTCAGAAGGTTGAGAAGGCTACAAAAACAAACAGTGGATAACAAAGAGAGAAATAAGGAAAGAGAGGATCAATTATGAAGGTAGGCTAGCCAGTAACATTAGGAATGACAGTAAAATTGTCTTTAAATACAGTAAAAACAACCGGGAGGCAAAAGTTGACATTGGGCCGCTCCAAAATGACGCTGGTAATCTCGTGATGGGAGACAAGGAAATAGCTGAGGAACTAAATGCGTACTTTGCATTAGTCTTCACAGTAGAAGACATGAGTAATAGCCCAACAATTCAGGACAGTCAGGGGGCAGAGTTGAATATGGTAGCCATCACAAAGGAGAAAGTGCTAGAGAAACTAAGAGGTCTAAAAATTGATAAATCTCCGGGCCCAGATGGGCTACATCCTAGAGTTCTAAAGGATATAGCTGAAGAAATAGTGGATGCTTTAGTTATGATCTTTCAAAAGTCAGTGCAGTCAAGGGAAGTCCCAGAGGATTGGAAAATCGCTGTTGTAACCCCCCTGTTCAAGGAGGGAACAAGGAAAAAGATGGAAAATTATAGGCCAATTTGCCTCACCTCGGTTGTTGGCAAGATTCTAGAATCCATTGTTAAGGATGAGATTTCTAAATTCTGCGAAGTGCAGGGTCGGATTAGGACAAGTCAGCATGGATTTAGTAAGGGGAGGTCGTGCCTGACAAACCTGTTAGAGGTCTTTGAAGAGATAACAAATAGGTTAGACCAAGGAGAGCCAATGGATGTTATCTATCTTGACTTCCAAAAGGCCTTTGATAAGGTGCCTCACGGGAGACTGCTAAGTAAAATAAGGGCCCATGGTTTTCGAGGCCAGGTACTAACATGGATTGACGATTGGCTGTCAGGCAGAAGGCAGAGAGTTGGCATAAAAGATTCTTTTTCGGAATGGCAACCGGTGACGAGTGGTGTCCCGCAGGGTTCAGTGTTGGGGCCACAGCTGTTCTCTTTGTTTCTTAACGATCTAGATGACAGGACTGGGGGCATTCTGGCTAAGTTTGCCGATGATACAAAGATAGGTGGAGGGGCTTGTAGTATGGAAGAGGTGGGGAGGCTGCAGAAATATTTAGACAGTTTAGGAGAGTGGTCCATGAAATGGCTGATGAAATTCAACGTGGGCAAGTGCGAGGTCTTGCACTTTGGAAAAAAGAATAGAGGCATGGACTATGTTCTAAATGGTGACAACATTCATCATGCTGAAGTGCAAAGGGACTTGGCAGTCCTAGTCCAGGATTCTCTAAAGGTAAACTTGCAGGTTGAGTCCGTAATTTAGAAAGCAAATGCAATGTTGTCATTTATCTCAAGAGGCTTGGAATATAAATGCAGGGATGTACCTCTGAAGCTTTATAAAGCATTAGTTAGGCCCCATTTAGAATACTGTGAACAATTTTGGGCCCCACACCTCAGGACGGACATACTGGCACTGGAGCGGGTCCAGCGGATATTCACACGGATGATCCCAGGAATGGTAGACCTAACATACGATGGCCATCTGAGGATCCTGGGATTATATTCATTGGAGTTTAGGAGGTTGAGGGGAGGTCTAATAGAAACTTACAAGATAATGAATGGCTTAGATAGGGTGGACGTAGGGAAGTTGTTTCCATTAGCAGGGGAGAATAGGACCCGGGGGCACAGCCTTATAATAAAAGGGAGTCACTTTAGAACAGAGATGAGGAGAAATGTCTTCAGCCAGAGAGTGGTGGTCTGTGGAATTCATTGCCACAGAGGACGGTGGAGGCCGGGACGTTGAGTGTCTTTCAGACATAAGTTGATAAATGCTTGATTTCTCGAGGAATTAAGGGCTACGGAGAAAGAGCGGGTAAATGGAGTTGAAATCAGCCATGATTGAATGGTGGAGTGGACTCGATGGGCCGAATGGCCTTATTTCCGCTCCTGTGTCTTATGGTCTTATGGTGATTTTACATGGCCTGGTTTATTACAGTGAACATATGTGAAGGTTTTCATTTATTTCCACCCTCTTGGATTTCTTTGTTATTCTGAGATACATTCTCTTTATTGTCTCCCATCAGATCACCTTTACCTTTACTACTTGAGTATTTCTCATGTCCCCAGTTTCTATCCCTCACCGGCTGAAACTGATGTCGGAAACCCATCTTTGATTCATGAACTAATTCATAATCATCTGCCATTTCCGCTGCTAATCTCGCAGTTTTAACCCTCTGTTCTTCCACATGAGTTCTCACTACATCAGGAATTGAATTTTTAAACTCCTCAAAAAGTATAATTTCTGTGGGAGCTTCATACGTTCGGTCTATTTTCAAAGCCCTTATCCACCTATCAAAATTACTCTGTTTGAGCCTTTCAAACTCCATGAACGTTTGACCAAATTCTTTCCTTAAATTTCTAAACCTTTTTCTGTAAGATTCAGGCACTAGCTCATATGCACTTAAGATGGATTTCTTCACCTCCTCATACGTTCCAGATACCTCCTCCGGTAGTGATGCAAACATTTCACTAGCTCTAAGTACCAGCTTTGTTTGAATCAGTAACACCCACATGTCCTGTGGCCATTTCATTTGTTTAGCTACCTTCTCAAATGAAATGAAAAAGACTACCAATTCCTTTTCGTCAAATCTTGGCAATGCTTGGACATATTTAAATAGATTCCCACCAAGCCTTCGACTATGACGCTCTTTCTCACTATCCTCGTCACTATCATCCAACTGTACGTTTCCCTTGACGTCTACCAATTTTAACTGATTGTCATGTTTCATGGCCATTTTCTGAAGTTCAAACTCCCTCTCTTTATCTTTTTCCCTGATCTGTATCTCCCTTTCTTTTTCTTTTTATTCTGCTTGAGCCATTCTTTCTTTTCTCCTTTCTTCTCTCTCCTTTTCTTTTTCCTCACTCTCTCTTTCTATTTCGTTTTCCTCTCTCTCACTCTCGTATGCAAGCCACTTTAATTCTTTCTCATGTTCCCTTTGTTTAATTTGCAACTGAATTTTTGCCATTTCCAATGAGTCAAACTCTTTCTCAGGCAATTTGAAATGCTTAACCACCGCCATAATTACCTCATCTTTTCGCATTTTGTCAGGTAATGTGAACTGCAATGTTCTTGCCAAATCTAACAGTCTGCTTTTCGTTTCTGTCCGTAAAGTACTACATGTGACATTCTTCACCCTCAAAAACGTCTGCGCCTCTGAAAGAGCCATTGTTGACAACACCCTCCCCACGTAAACTAAATTACCACACTGGAAAAGCAACAATCCTTCACTGTCTTTAAGTTCACAAAAGACAATCCAATAGATACACTTTTATCCCGGACGAGCTCCCATTTGTTATGGGTGAGGCGTTTTCAGATACCCAAAATGTGTCATGGAGTTCAATCAATCTCTCCCTTTAATGGATTTGTTGCTTTTCCTAGCACACGGGTTTTTCCCTAAACACTGTTTATTCCATGAACCCAACTTAACATCTTAAATAAACATTGGATCTCTTAACACCCCTTACTTCAAAGGTAACTCTGAAAATATTGCAAAAGTAAATAATTCATGAAAATGTTCCTTCAAACTTCCAAGAGACTGAACACCTTTAAACAAAATCACATCAGGTTAAAGGCTTCACTATTACAAGTTTAAATCACCCACATGATCCAGAGATAGTCTTTCATGGCAGAGATCCAGCTCACTGCAAAAGACAGACACACACACAGCTCTTTTCCTCCCAACTGCAAAACTAAACTAAACTGCAAAATGGCTGAACTGAGCTGAGCTCCACCCACTCTATGACATCACTGTTTTCTTAAAGTTACATTGCTTACACATCCAGTTCTTAAAGGCACTCTCGCATGACAGATGTACAATCTTTATTTTTATCGGTGGTGACATTGTTTGTTGGGTTGGGTGAATTCCGAAGAAGGGGGCTGGGGGTGTATATATCGGGAAGCCGGAGGCTCTTTTTCGCCATTTGCGGAGTCTAAGTGTCTGGATGACACTGCAGGTTATCGTGTGCAGGAAAGGGAATGTCATTTAACAATGTTATCGTACTAAGTGGGGCTTTCAGTGTTTCTCTCTATTTGTGGTGTGGTTTCCGGGCTAGCGGTATCATGTTGCGTGGTCATGTTCGGGGCTGGTGTAGTGTAGGGTACAGAGGCTTGTAACGCACGCAGCTGTAGGAGCCCAGCCATGATCACAATCATTCCTGTCTTCTTCTGTCTTCCGTTCTTCATATATTCCTGGGGGTGCAAGCATAATATCTGTTATTATCGTTGGTTAACATCTCGTTTTATTTCTGTTCCTGTCAGAACTTCAATTACCCGTTAGATTGGTCACCATGTGTGACTCCCTCATTTTTTTTCTTTAGAAATAACGTTTTTTAGAGAAAAGGCACGCGAAAAAAAAAAGTCCTTTTCAGTGCAGAGAATCTCGCAGCTTGTGGTCGATGCGGGGAGTGGGTGGACAATTTCACTGTCCAGTCTTTTCTTTACGAAAACCATTGATGATTGAGGCTCATTCTTAACTCGCCGAATTTTAGGGCGGCCTGTTTTATAAAGTTTCTTCGTCCCAGGGTCCAGAGGTGGTTCGCGTACAGCAGAATCTGTGGCAACCAAGTGTGTCAAACGTGTAAATAGCAGGTGGGGAACGACCAGAGGGTCGCGGAAGGTAAAGGGATGAGTGCACAAACTGTGGCAAAGGGCATTCTTTAAACCTCAATAAAGAGCAGAGCAGGGAATACTAAGACCCGCAAAAGACAGTGCAAAGTGTAAAGAACCATTTCGGAGTACTCAAAGTGACGGGAACATGAGGTAGGTGAGGGCCGCGGCAGGGCTAGACTGGGTGGGATTCCCGTGTCGGGCGGTGGTCAGTGCCGTTGCTCCATACCCGAGCTTAACTGGCCGGATGCACTTGTTGTCCTCAGGCAGGCCGGGGATTAGTGCCGTTACTCCACTACCTGGGTGACCGAAACGAGCGGAAAGAATTTGTAATACATGTGAGATCCAACAATTGTTCGTTTAACGGCCATTGGTCAGTAAATTACATCGGAAGAGTAAGTATGACTGTATCAAGAAATTGCGTGTTTGGCCGACATTAATTATAACCATGTCGCAATAGGAAAGATAGAAGGAAATAAGGCGGGCAGGCTCCATCAGGAAGTAGGACACCTTAATTCTTATGCTGCTCCTTTTTCCTCATCACCCTGACACCATAGGGTTCTGTATCAAAAAGCGTTGTAAAAGGGTAACCGTAACGGGATGAAGACTCGGAATCGTCACCATCTCTCGGTTGACAGACTCGAGTCTGCCGTTTTCGTGCCGTGGCCGCGTGGGCCGTCGTGGAATCCGAATCGTCATGTCTTACGAGTCTACAAAAGTTGTCGCGCTGCCAAAGAGGGGTTCACTTGTCTTGAGAGGTGGTATCAGCAAAGGGAAATTTACTGTTGTCTCGCGGTGGCGGTGACTCTAGCGTTGGAAGGGAATATTGGGGGCCAAACATGTCCTGGTCTTGGTTCCAGGGGCTGGAGTGACTGGGGCCGGGGAGGTTGTACCAGTGGTCAGTGATCGTGGTCAATCCGGGAAGGCTGGCGCTATCGTCTGAATCAAGCTCAAGGTGGAAAGTGATACGTGTGGGCAGAGACAAGGTCTGGTCCGTGGGCGTGGACGTGCTGTCATGGCTGGGGGAGGGTTGGACTAGGTTGTCGATGGGCGGGGCGGAACCGTCTGCTATTGCCAAGGAGACGTAGTGGGAGTGGCTACATTGGGTTCCATCGACTTTGAGGTGGTTGATGTGGAACCAACCCGGTTTACAATTGGCTAATGTTATGTTGTACACAGAGGGGCTCACTTTGTCCGAAATGGAGTAGGGTCCTGCAAATTTAGAGGAGACGTACGACATGGGATTGTACACGGAAACTATCATTTGCTCATTGTATAGTCTACGGGTGGACTGTTTTATCAATGCAGGCCTTACTCTGCTTTTTCCTAGCGCCGATTCGGACAGCTGCAGCGAGCTGTGCTTCTTTAATATTTTCCGTGACTTGATGGACTGCGTTTTCCTGGGGAGGGCGGTGACTGTGGGGCTTGCCAAATCGAGACCTAATAAATATTCAGTTCCTTTCAAGGGCCGTCCGGTCATGAGAGTGTGGGGGGTGAAACCTCTGGAACTGGATAATGTGTTCCTAATAAACATGAGGGCGAATGGGAGGACTTTGTCCCATGTGGTGATAGGCTATTGCACCATTTTCCGAATAGTAACTTTCAAGGTGCGATTCATTCGTTCAACAATGCCACTGGATTGGGGTGATACGCTATGTGAAATTTTTCGTGATTCCAAAAATCGTTAGGACATTTAGCATGGCTCTGCCGGTGAAATGGGAACCTGTGTCTGACTCAATGCTGCGGGAATACCACAGCGCGTAAATATCTGTTGGGTCAAAATCTTAGCTCCTGCTTTCGCTGTGTTCGTCCGGGATGTAATGCTTCTACCCATTTTGTAAAGGTGTTGATGACTACTAATACATATTTACACCATTTCTGCGGGGGGAGGGGGGGGGAACGGGGGGACACCAATGTAGTTGAACTGTAAATTTGCCCATAGCCCATTAACAGGTCGGGTATTCCTCAATTGTCCTTCCTTTAAGTACCTTTCAGAATTGTTCTGTGCACAGATTAAACAATTCTCAACATAATGCATGACGTCGGCTTTTAAATGAGGGATTAGCACAAAGGTCTTAAATGGGCAATTGTATTGTCTATCTCCTGATGTCCGTGTCCGTCACGAAACTGGTAAATTATCTGGTTTCTGTCCTGGGTGGGGACCACATAAATTCTATTTTTCAAAATTATTCCGTCCTGTACCGTCAGTGTGTCCTTGAATTTGTCGTAGGGGGCTGGGACATTACACATAATTTACAGTGCAGATGGAGGCCATTCGGCCAATCGAGTCTGCACCAGCTCTTGGAAAAAGCACCCTACCCAAGGTCAACACCTCCACCCCATCCCCATAACCCAGCAACACCACCCAACACTAAGGGCAACTTTGGACACTAAGGGCAATTTAGAACAACCAATCCATCTGACCCGCACATCTTTGGACTGTGGGAGGAAACGGGAGCACCCGGAGGAAACCCACGCACAGACAGGGAGGATGTGCAGAGTCTGCACAGACAGTGTCCCAAGCCTGAATCGAACCTGGGATCCTGGAGCTGTGAAGCAATTGTGCTATCCACAATGCTACCGTGCTACCCTGTCTAAAACCTGCTTTAGAGTGTCGTCTGCCTTTTGGGCCTGGGCTAAATCTTCGATATTTGTCTGTTAAACCTGGACTGCGTGTATCAGTTCACTTTTGGGGGGGTTACAAAAAGTGTCCGTGGTGTGATCCTGACTTGGCTAAGTCCTTTACGTTACCCGATGGGGAGGAACGATGATGGATTCTCGCTTTGATTATGCCATATGGGCGGTCTCTTGCTGTCTTAAGGATATGCTCCAACAATGGGGCTGAGGGTAGTGGTTTACCATCAGCGGATACGAATCCTCGAGATTCCCATAGGGGCAGGAATTCTGTCAGACTATTGCAGATATATAACCTGTCTGGATGTATGTCCGCTGGACTCGGAAATGAATCTGGCTGCTGCACTACATATGCTACAGCTGCTAACTCGGCTGCTTGTGATCCTTGGTGGCCGAGTAATTTTTCGGAAATTTCCTCTAATGCGCTTCCCTGGGCGTCTTCCTCATACATCCCACAACCAATCATTCTCTTTCCATTCACAATGGTGAAGGAACAGCCTAAGTAAATTTTTAAAGTGTTGTCCGTGGTCTGGGGATTCTGTGTTCTGATGCTTGCTCGTGAGTGTAGCGACTTCGGAATAAAGGTTCCTGTGTGGTGTTTGGCTGCAATGATCTGGCACTCATGTGGGGATCCTGCATACTGACGGTTGTCTACTAACAATGTGTGGGTCTTTGTACGTTTAACTGTCATGTCCCTTCCCTGTAACAACATTGGCCAGCCACCTGCTCTAATCCTGCTGACTGAACCGCCCTTTAACCTACTATCAAACAACAGCTGCGTTGGGGTGTGCTCAGTTAAAACCCTTACTGGGTTAAGGCCTTTGATATAATCAAAATACTGCACTGCCCAAAAGACTGCGAGCAAGTGCCGCTCGCAGGCTGATAATCCTTGCTCTACAGGATCCAAAATTCGTGAGGCATAGGCTACGGGTCCTAAGCAGTCATGTCTTTCCTGTAGGAGTATTGCTGATAGATTAGGTCGATGGTCGCTACTACTATGGCGTAGGGAGAATGTGTGTTTCGAACTTGCAAAGCGGTGGCTCTGCCCAGGGCGCCTTTTAATTCATCGATGGCGTCCGTGTGCTGAGGAAGCCATTCCCATGGGGCGTTCTTTTTAAGGAGCTCTGAGAGTGGGGCTGCTTTTGTGGCAAAACCATCTATGCAGTTCCTACTATATCCAACTATTCCTAAGAATGACCGGAGTGCAGTGACATTGTGGGGCGGGGCAATTTAAATATTGACTCAATTAGTTTGTTCAATCTCTCTATACCCGTGGGTAGAGAAGTGCCTAACCTAATGGTGCCTAAATAAAGGACCTTTCATTTTAGGATCTGGGATTTTTTCGGGTAAACCTTGCATCCAATTGATTGTAAGAGACCTAGCAATTCTGAAAGAAGCTTAACATGCACTTCCTTTGTGTCCATCTGTAGGAGTAAGTCGGTCACATACTGAATAAGGCAGTCGGGGCGGGAAAAATTGGAAAGTTCGTTGGCCAAATGTCGGTGAAAAACGGAGGGGGAGTTGTGGAAACCTTGCGGCAGACATGTCCACGTATACTTCTGCCCTTGAAATGTGAACGCGAACTTGTATTGACAGGCCTTATCTAAGGGGATGGGCCAGAAGCCATTGCTAATGTCCAGCACTGTAAAGTACTTTGCGTGTACCCCCTGTTTGAACATGGTTTCGTGACCCGTGGCAACGGTGGGGGATGCTCATGGCGTGACCTAAATGAGCTCTCGGTAGTCAATGATTAATCTCCATGAACCGTCGGGTTTCTTTACGCGCCAAATTGGGGCATTGTTTGTTGAGGCTACGGGCCGAATTATTCCTTGATCTAGTAAGCTATTGATGACTTTTCAGATCTCACCTTCGGCTTGCTGTGGGAAACCGTATTGCTTCTGGGACTTGGGATCGGGACCTGAAATTATGACCATGCCAGAGATCGTCCCACAATCGTGTTTGTGTTCGGCGAAGGATGCTTTATGTTTTCTCAGGACCTCTCTAATTGTCTGGTCTGTACTAATTGTTTGCGGACCAAACCAATAGTCTCCTACTGAGAAAATCCTATGTTCGTAGTCCCCGACTGTGAGCGTGGGGAGGGCTCCCGCTGTTTTGGCCATTTTCCATACACACCAATTCACGGGGTCAATGGAAATGTTGTGGAAGCTCATATAGTCGATTCCTAGAATGTGCTCGGCTATTTGGGGCAAGTCGACAAAACAACGGAGTGCCTGGTGTTTCTGGTTCCTATCTGAATATCTACGGGGGAATATCTATCCCTGCTGTAATGTCCTGTAAATCCACTAAGGGTGATGGTGTCTGTGGTGGGCCATGTGTCGCACTGAAACATTGCGGAGGAGTTTAAAGTGGTGCAGAACCCTCCTGTGTCCCAAAGGAATGTCCTACTGGTGTCCCCGGACTGTGCCTGTGACTTCTGGTCCGCCTGATTTGTCCAGAGTGTGTCGCAGACCCAAGTTGGAGAGTCCGAACACCGTCAATCTGTGGTGATGATTAATGCATTATCTGAACGGGCGCTGATGCAATGTATGGGCCTAACATTGTTCCGAGTTGGGGCGTTCGATTGCTGGTGCCATTGCTGGTTCGGGGGTTTTGTCTGCATTAGCGGACGTAATGTCCCATGTGTCCACAGTTACAGCAACCTGGTGGTGCCTGTTCTCTGGGATGCTGTCCTTCATGTCCGCTCTCTTTTACCCATGCTGTGTCCTGATTAGTCCGGACTGGGTGCATATTCGCCTCTGCCTTTTCCTGATCTGCCTTCCTATGTAGGGATTATCCCCAAACTCTGGAGAGTCGCTTTAACACCCAAGCTTCATTATGTGTGGCGTCTGCGGGGTGGTAATTTACACAAGCCTTTTTACCTGCTTCTGGGGCGTGGGAGACAGAAGTGCGAGCCCATTTAATTGTGTCGTCGGAATCTAAGTGTGCGTGGGTCAAATCCCCAAATACGGCTTTAAAATGGATCCAGCGGCGACCTGCAAATGCAGTCGGATGCTCTCCCTTCTTTTCCTTACTGCGGTTCAAACATTCTATGGGGTCTCCCTTGTTGTACAATCGGATCTAAAATAGCTGTTTTCATTTCTTGTAGAGGTTCTCCTCCTACATTCTGTGGTTCTGGTAAAGCTGAGCTAACGGACGGGTCAAGGCTCATGGTTGTAAGCTTAACTTCCTCCCTTTCGTGCAGACCGTACATAACCGTTTGCCATCGTACTCTCTCAAATAAATTATGTGGGTCTGCTGTGGGTTCGATTGGTTCAATTTTGGCGCAGGCATCTCTCAATTGGGTGATGGTTAGTGGGGTGGTGTACACAAAGTCAGGCTCATCCCGATCCGATGACCTGCGCTGTTTTGTTGACTGGATTCATGGGTGTGTGTGCTGCCTGTGCAGTCGGTGATGCGGGTGCTTTCCTTTTCGGGGCCGGGGGCTCTATTGTGATTTTCGGTATCCTCCACATATCTATGGGCGGTTTCATTTAGTTCTTGCCAATTGGGGCCATTCTCCTCATCTAACCCTTGTCCAAAGGTATCTCTGAATCCGTTTTGCACTGACAACAGTGACTGCAACTTCTCTATTTGTCGTCTCCATTTCGCGTGATCTACTGTGCTCTGTCTTTGTTCTGTGGTGGAGCTATGGAGTGCTCGTAAAGCTGCCTTCAAATCCGCACACTGTCTCGTTAACTGTGCTACCTGCTGTTCTGTCTCGTCTCGTACCAGGACTGCGCGCTGTGTATCTTGGTCGGCTTTATCGTACTGGGTCTGAAAGCTGCTAAGGTGAAGTAAACAAGATTGGTGTGCCCGTTTCACATCAGCCATCTCTTTATCTTTAGCTGCCAATTGTTCCCGGAGTGCTCATTAATCTTTTCACATTCACTATAGTTCCCCTCATTTGTCTCTTTCCCAACTAGCTGTCTGCGGAGCGTCCTCACACCTCCTCTGAACAAAGAACGTAAAACAAAGAAATGTACAGCACAGGAACAGGCCCATCGGCCCTCCAAGCCCGTGCCGACCATGCTGCCCGACTAAACTACAATCTTCGACACTTCCTGGGTCCGTATCCCTCTATTCCCATCCTATTCATGTATTTGTCAAGATGCCCCTTAAATGTCACTATCGTCCCTGCTTCCACCACCTCCTCCGGTAGCGAGTTCCAGGCACCCACTACCCTCTGCGTAAAAAAATTTGCTTCGTGCATCTACTCTAAACCTTGCCCCTCTCACCTTAAACCTATGCCCCCTCGTAATTGAACCCTCTACCCTGGGGAAAAGCCTCTGACTATCCACTCTGTCTATGCCACTCATAATTTTGTAGACCTCTATCAGGACTTCCCTCAACCTCCTTCGTTCCACTGAGAACAAACCGAGTTTATTCAACCGCTCCTCATAGCTAATGCCCGCCATACCAGGCAACATTCTGGTAAATCTCTTCTGAAACCTCTCTAAAGCCCCCACATCCTTCTGGTAGTGTGGCGACTAGAATTGAACACTATACTCCAAGTGAGGTAACTAAGGTTCTATACAGCTGCAACATGAGTTGACAATTCTTATACTCAATGCCCTGGCCAATGAAGGGAAGCATGCCGTCTGCTTCTTGACTACCTTCTCCACCTGAGTTGCCCCTTTCAGTGACCTGTGGACCTGTACTCCTAGACCTCTCTGACTTTCATTACTCTTGAGGGTTCTAACATTCACTGTATATTCCATACCTGCATTAGACCTTCCAAAATGCATGACCTCACATTTGTCCGGATTAAACTCCATCTGCCATCTCTCCGCCCAAGTCTCCAAACAATCTAAATCCTGCTGTATCCTCTGACAGTCCTCATCGCTATCCGCAATTCCACCAACCTTTGTGGCGCCTGCAAACTTACTAATCAGACCAGTTACATTTTCCTCAAAATCATTTATATATACTACAAACAGAACGGTCCCAGCACTGGTCCCTGCGATCAGCACTGGTCACAGACCTCCAATTAGAAAAGCATCCTTCTATTGCTACTCTCTGCCTTCGGTGACCTAGCCAGTTCTGTATCCACCTTGCCAGCTCACCCCTGATCCCGTGTGACTTCACCTTTTGTAGTAGTCTACCATGAGGGACCTTGTCAAAGGCCTTACTGAAGTCCATATAGACAACATCCACTGCCCTACCTGCATCAATCATCTTTGTGACCTCCTAGAAAAACTCTATCAAGTTAGTGAGACACGACCTCCCCTTCACAAAACCATTCTACCTCTCACTAATACGTACATTTGCTTCCAAATGGGAGTAGATCCTGTCTCGAAGAATTATCTCCAGTAATTTCCCTACCACTGAAGTAAGGCTCACCGGCCTGTAGTTCCCTGTATTATCCTTGCTACCGTTCTTAAACACAGGAACAACATTGACTATTCTCCAGTCCTCCGGGGCAATACCTGAAGACAGTGAGGATCCAAAGATTTCTGTAAAGGCCTCAGCAATTTCCTCTCCAGCCTCCTTCAGTTTTCTTGGGGTAGATCCCATCAGGCCCTGGGGACTTATCTACCTTAATATTTTTTAAGACGCCCAACACCTCGTCTTTTTGGATCTCAATGTGACCCAGGCTATCTACACACCCTCCTCCAGACTCAACATCCACCAGTTCCTTCTCTTTGGTGAATACTAATGCAAAATATTCATTTAGTACCTCGCCCATTTCCTCTGGCTCCACACATAGATTCCCTTGCCTATCCTTCAGTGGGCCAACCTTTTCCCTGGCTTCCCTCTTGCTTTTTATGTACGTGTAAAACGCCTTGGGATTTTCCTTAACCCTATTTGGCAATGACTTTTCGTGACCCCTTCTATCCCTCCTGACTCCTTGCTTAAGTTACTTCCTACATTCCTTATATTCCACACAGGCTTCGTCTGTTCACAGCATTTTAGCCCTGACAAATGCCTCCTTTTTCTTTTTGACGAGGCCTACAATATCTCACGTTATCCATGGTTCACGAAAATTGCCGTATTTATCCTTCTTCCTCACAGGAACAAGCCGGTCCTTTCAACTGACACTTGAAAGCCTCCCATATGTCAGATGTTGATTTGCCCTCAAACATCCGCCCACAATCTATGTTCTTCCTTTCCCTCCTAATATTGTTAGAATTAGCCTTCCCCCAATTTAGCACATGCATCCTACGACCACTCTTATCCTTCTCCACCACCACTTTAAAACTTACTGAATTGTGGTCACTGTTTGCGAAATGCTCCCCTACTGAAACTTCTAACTCCTGGCCGGGCTCATTCCCCAATACCAGGTCCAGTACCGCCCCTTCCCTAGTTGCACTCTCTACATATTGTTTTAAGAAGCCCTCCAGGATGCTCCTTACAAACTCTGCCCCGTCGAAGCCCCTGGCACTAAATGAGTCCCAGTCAATATTGGGGAAGTTGAAGTCTCCCATCACCATAACCCTGTTGTTTTTACTCTTTTCCAAAATCTGGCTACCTATCTGCTCCTCTATCTCCCGCTGGCTGTTGGGAGGCCTGTAGTAAACCCCCAACATTGTGACTGCACCCTTCTTATTCCTGATCTCCACCCATATAGCATCACTGCCCTCTGAGGTGTCCTCCCGTAGTACAGCTGTGATATTCTTACTCACCAGTAGCGCAACTCCGTCACCCCTTTTACATCCCTCTCTATCCCGCCTGAAACATCTCTATCCTGGAACGTTTAGCTGCCAATCTTGCCCTTCCATCAACCAGGTCTCTGTAATGGCAACAACATCATAGTTCCAAGTACTAATCCAAGCTCTAAGCTCATCTGCCTTACCCGTAAAACTTCTTGCATTAAAACATATGCACATCAGGCCACCAGACCCGCTGTGTTCAGCAACCTCTCCCTGTCTGCTCTGCCTCAGAGCCCCACTGTTCCTATTCCCTAGTTCTCCCTCAATGCTCTCAACTTCTGACCTATTGCCCCCGTGCCCACCCCCCTGCCATACTAATTTAAACCCTCCCGTGTGACACTAGCAAACCTCGCGGCCAGGATATTTATGCCTCTCCAGTTTAGATGCAACCCGTGCTTCTTATATAGGTCACACCTGCCCCGGAAGAGCTCCAGTGGTCCAGATAACGGAAAACCTCCCTCCTACACCAGCTGTTTAGCCACGTGTTTGTCTGCTCTATCTTCCTATTTCTAGCCGCACTGGCACGTGGCACAGGGAGTAATCCCGAGATTACAACCCTCGAGGTCCTGTCTTTTAACTTTCTGCCTAGCTCCCTGAACTCCTGCTGCAGGACCTCATGCCCCTTCCTGCCTATGTCGTTAGTACCAATATGTACAACGACCTCTGCCTGTTTGCCCTCCCCCTTCAGCATGCCCTCTACCCGATCGGAGACATCCTGCGCCCTGGCACCAAGGAGGCAACATACCATCCTGGAGTCTCTTTCACGTCCGCAGAAGAGCCTATCTGTGCCCCTGACTATAGAGTCCCCTATTACTATTGCTCTTCTGCGCTTTGACCCTCCCTTCTGAACATCAGAGCCAGCCGTGGTGCCGCTGCTCTGGCTGCTGCTGTTTTCCCCTGATAGGCTATCCCCCGCGACAGTATCCAAAGGCGTATACCTGTTCGAGAGGGGGACAACCACAGGGGATTCCTGCACTGACTGCCTGCCCTTTCTGGTGGTCACCCATTTCTCTGCCTGCACCTTGGGTGTGACCACATTTATATAACTGCGATCTATGACGCTTTCCGCCACCTGCATGCTCCTAAGTGCATCCAATTGCTTCTCCAACCGAACCATGCGGTCTGTGTGGAGCTCCAAGTTGGGTGCACTTTCTGCAGATGAAGCCATCAGGGACGCTGGAAGCCTTCCGGACATCTCTGCCACATCTCACAGTCAGAGCACTGCACCCCTGTAACTGAAATTGCGTCAATTAATTTGTAAATTAAAATTAAAAGTTAAATTTTTTTTTAACAAAAAAGTTACTGTTAACTATCTGTGTCCTAGCACTAGATTTCTACTATAAATGTGAAAGCTAAATATAGTACTCTCCCATCTCTGGCTTAGATACCCCTCTGAATTATAATTAAGCAATTATGTTTAATTACAGTCACCCCAGTCACCCCAGTCCAACGCCGGCATCTCCACATTATGTTTAATTAGTTAGCAATGCTGAATTTTTTTAAATTTAGTGTAGATTCCCAACCAGCCACTCAGGTCTCAGCTTTTATGTGATGTCACTTCAGTTCCCCCCCTCCCCCACCCCCCCCCCCCCCTCACACACACACACAATTTGAAAAGGTAATAAAATTAAAAATGAGTAAAAATCACTTACTGACCTTCTGAGGACCTAACATGTTCTCAGGTTCTCTCCCTGGCAGAGAATGCTCCTCCTCCGCACGGCTCCCGAAACTAGGCCGCGATCTTTTTAAATCTCCGCTACGACTCGCAGCTCCCGCTCTTTTTAAATCTCTGCTCCGACTCGTAGCTCCCGCTCTTTGTAAATCTCCGCTCCGACTCGTAGCTCCCGTTCTTTTTAAATCTCTGCTCCGACTCGCAGCTCCCGCTCTTTTTAAATCTCCGCTCCGACTAGCAGCTCCCGCTCTTTTTAAATCTCCGCTCCGACTCGCAGCTCCCACGCTATTTAAATCTCCGCTCTGACTCGCGGCTCCCGCTCTTTTTAATTCTCCACTCCGACTCGCAGCTCCCGCGCTTTTTAACTCTCCGCTCCGACTCGCAGCTCCCGCTCTGTTTAAATCTCCGCTCCGACTCGCAGCTCAGCCACTTTTTAAATCTCCGCTCCAACTCGCAGCTCCCGCGCTTTTTAAATCTCCGCTCCGACTCGCAGCTCCTGCGCTTTTTAAATCTCCACTCCGACTCGCAGCTCCTGCTCTTTTTAAATCTCCCCTCCGACTCGCAGCTCCCGCGCTTTTTAAATCTCTGCTCCGAATCGCAGCTCCTGCTCTTTTTAAATCTCCGCTCCGACTCCCAGCTCCTGCGCTTTTTAAATCTACGCTCCGACTCCCAGCTCCCGCACTTTTTAAATCTACGCTCCGACTCGTAGCTCCCGCTCTTTATAAATCTCCGCTCCGACTCGCAGCTCCCGCTCTTTTTAAATCTCCGCTCCGACTCGCAGCTCTCGCTCTTTTTAAATCTCCGCTCCGACTCCCACCTCCCGCGCTATTTAAATCTCCGCTCCGACTCGCGGCTCCCACTCTTTTTAAATCTCCGCTCCGACTCGCAGCTCCCGCTCTTTTTAAATCTCCGCTCCGACTCGCAGCTCCGCCGCTTTTTAAATCTCCGCTCCGACTCGCAGCTCCCGCGCTTCTGAAATCACCGCTCCGACTCTCAGTTCCTGCTCTTTTTAAATCTCCCCTCCGACTCGCAGCTCCCGAGCTTTTTAAATCTCTGCTCCGACTCGCAGCTCCTGCTCTTTTCAAATCTCTGCTCCGACTCCCAGCTCCTGCGCTTTTTAAATCTACGCTCCGACTCGTAGCTCCCGCTCTCTGTAAATCTCCGCTCCGACTCGCAGCTCCCGCTCTTTTTAAATCTCCGCTCCGACTCGCAGCTCCCGCTCTTTTTAAATCTCCGCTCCAACTCGCAGCTCCCGCGCTATTTAAATCTCCGCTCCGACTCTCGGCTCCCGCTCTTTTTAAATCTCCGCTCCGACTCGCAGCACCCGCGCTTTTTAAATCTCCGCTCCGACTCGCAGCTCCCGCTCATTTTAAATCTCCGCTCCGACTCGCAGCTCCGGCGCTTTTTAAATCTCCCCTCCGACTCGCAGCTCCCGCGCTTTTTAAATCTCTGCTCCGACTCGCAGCTCCTGCTCTTTTTAAATCTCCGCTCCGACTCCCAGCTCCTGCGCTTTTCAAATGTACGCTCCGACTCCCAGCTCCCGCACTTTTTAAATCTACGCTCCGACTCGTAGCTCCCGCTCTTTGTAAATCTCCGCTTCGACTCCTAGCTCCCGTTCTTTTTAAATATCTGCTCCGACTCGCAGCTCCCGCTCTTTTTAAATCTCTGCTCCGACTCGCAGCTCCCGCGCTATTTAAATCTCCGCTCTGAGTCGCGGCTCCCGCTCTTTTTAAATCTCCGCTCCGACTCGCAGCTCCCGCGCTTTTTAAATCTCCGCTCCGACTCGCAGCTCCCGCTCTTTTTAAATCTCCGCTCCGACTCGCAGCTCCGGTGCTTTTTAAGTCTCCGCTCCGACTCGCAGCTCCCTCGCTTTTTAAATCTCCGCTCCGTCTCGCAGCTCCCGCGCTTTTTAAATCTCCGCTCCGACTCGCAGTTCCTGCTCTTTTTAAATCTCCGCTCCGACTCGCAGCTCCCACGCTTTTTAAATCTCCGCTCCGACTCGGAGCTCCTGCGCTTTTTAAATCTACGCTCCGACTCCCACCTCCCGCGCTTTTTAAATCTCCGCTCCGACTCCCACCTCCCGCACTTTTTAAATCTCCGCTCCGACTCGCAGCTCCCGCTCTTTTTAAATCTCTGCTCCGACTCGCAGCTCCAGCTCTTTTTAAATCTCCGCTCCGACTCCCAGCTCCTGCGCTTTTTAAATCTACGCTCCGACTCCCAGCTCCCGCACTTTTTAAATCTACGCTCCGACTCGCAGCTCCCGCGCTTTTTAAATCTCCGCTCCGATTCGCAGCTCCCGCGCTTTTCAAATCTCCGCTGCGACTCGCAGCTCCGGCGCTTTTTAAATCTCACCCGGCGCTTTTTAAATCTCCGCTCCGACTCGCAGCTCCCGCTCTTTTTAAATCTCCACTCCGACTCGCAGCTCCCGCGCTTTTTAAATCTCCGCTCCGACTCGCAGCTCCCGCGCTTTTTAAATCTACGCTCCGACTCGCAGCTCCCACGCTTTTTAAATCTCCCCTCCAACTTGCACCTCCCGCGCTTTTTAAATCTCCACTCCGACACGCAGCTCCCGCGCTTTTTAAATCTGTGCCTCGCAACTGTGCCAAACAGGACACGATTGGCATCGGCTTTCGAACTTACGCTGCGTTTTACTTATGTACCTCGGTTAGGTTGTCCCACCAGGTTTGTCCAATATTTCCTGCACCTGAGTCATCATTTCTTTTTTTTTTGTTTTATAAATACATAAATTTAGAGTACCAAATTGATTTTTTCCAATTAAGGGCCAATTTAGCATGGCCAATCCACCTACCCTGCACATATTTGGGTTGTGGGGGCGAAACCCACGCAAATACGGGGAGAATGTGAAAACTCCACATGGACAGTGAGTCAGAGCCGGGATCGAACCTGGGACCTCGGCGCCGTGAGGCTGCAGTGCTAACCCACTGTACCGGAGGAGGTATCTGGGACGTATGAGGTGGTGAAAAAATCCATCTTAAGTGCATATGAACTAGTGCCTGAAACGTACAGACAAAGGTTTAGAAAATTAAGAAAATAATTTGGTCAAACATACATGGAGTTTGAAAGGGTCAACCAGTAATTTTGATAGGTGGATAAGGACTTTGAAAATAGGCCAAACGTATGAAGCTCTCAGAGAAATTATACTTTTGGAGGAGTTTAAAAATTCAATTCCTCATATAGTGAGAACTCATGTGGAAGAGCAGAGGGTTAAAACTGCGAGATTAGCAGCGGGAATGGCAGATGATTAAGAATTAGTTCATAAATCAAAGCTTGGTTTCCGACATCAGTTTCAGCCTGTGAGGGATAGAAACTGGGGACATGAGAAATACTCAAGTGGTAAAGGTACCGGTGATCTGTTGGGAGATAAAAAGGAGAGTATACCTCAGATTTAAATTGAAATCCAGGAGGGTGGAAAATAAATGAAAAGTTTCAAATGTTTCGACTGTAATCAACTAGGCCATGTAAAGTCACAGTGCTGGTGGCTGAAGAAAAGCACTGGGAAGGTTGATGTGGTAAAACAGGGTAAGGGTTTGTTAGAGTGGTAAAGGAAATCCCAAGGGAAACGAATTAGGTGCAATAGATTGCTCAGACTGTTCAAGAGGTGATTGATAAGAAGGTGCCAGATGTGTTTCAAGAATTTACTTGTGTGGGTAAAGTTTACTCACGTGTATCAGGAGGAGGAGGTAAATAAGTCACAATTTTAAGAGATACGGGAACTAGGCAATTTTTAATGGTAAGAGATGATGAGTTATGTACGTTCGGAAGAATGTTGCCAGTAAAGGTGGTAATATGTGGAATTTAGGCTGAGAAGAGTGGCGTTCCATTATACAAGGTAAGGTTGGAAATTACAGTGAAGAGCGGTGAAGTGATAGTAGGAGTAATAGAGAAACTATCTTGTCCAGGAATACAGCTTACCTTGGGTAATGATATAGCTGGATCGCAAGTGGGAGTGATGCCTAATGTGGTTGATACGCCAGTGGAAAATCAGACACCTGAAGCGTTGAAGGACTAATATCCTGGGATTTTTCCGGATTGTGTAGTAACAAGGTCGCAAAGTCATTGGTTACGTCAAGAGGAGAAATCTAAGATTGAAGATGAAGTTGAAGTGCAATTATCAGAAACGATTTTTGATCAGATGGTTGAAAAAGAACAAGAACAGGAGGAGGATGAGGCGGTTATTTTTAGTTCAGGAAAATTGGCGGAGTTACAACAGAAAGATATAAAAATAAAACGGATATATCAGAAAACATATACGGTAGAGGAATGTGAGTATAAACCAGAGTGTTATTACCGTGATTATTGATGAGAAAATGGAGACCTTTAAAAATGCAGGCGGATGAAAAGTGGGCATAAGTTCATCAAGTAGTATTGCCGGCAGGGTATAGCAAGGCGGTGTTGCGAGTTGCACATGAGGTACCAGTGGGAGGTCATTTGGGGAGAAAGAAATCTCAAGCTAAAATGCAGAAACATTTATTGGCCTGGACTATATAAAGATGTAGTAAAATTTTGACAATCATGTCACAAATGTCAAGTGACAGGGAAACCTTAAGCAGTGATAAACCCAGCGCCCTTAATATCCAATCCAGCATTGGATGAACCTTTTACAAAGGGTCCTAATTGCGTCGGAACGCTTCCGAAAACTAAAAGTGGGAATCTATATCTATTGACTATAATGGATGTGTCTACTAGGTTTCCAGAGGCCATTCCAGTCCGTAATATTGCAGCTAAAAAAGATTGTGGAGGAATTACTTAAATTTTTTACGAGAATGGATTTCCCACAGAAATACAACCGGATCAAGGATCAACTTTTACATAAGAACATAAGAACATAAGAACTAGGAACAGAGCAGGCCATCTGGCCCCTCAAGCCTGCTCCACCATTCAATGAGATCATGGCTGATCTTTGTGGACTCAGCTCCACTCTCCGGTACGTACACCATATCCCCTAATCCCTTTATTCTTTAGAAAGGGATCTATCTTTTTCTTAAAAACGTTTAAAGAAGGAGCCTCAACTGCTTCACTGGGCAAGGAATTCCAGAGATTCACAACCCTTTGGGTGAAGAGGTTCCTCCTAAACACGGTCCTAAATCTACTTCCCCTTATTTTGAGGCTGTGCCCCCTAGTTCTGCTTTCTCCGATCAGTGGAAACAACGTGCCCGCATCTATCCTATCTATTCCCTTCATAATTTTATATGTTTCAATAAGATCCCCCCCCCCCCCCCGCATCCTTCTAAACTCCAATGAGTACAGTCCCAGTCTGCTCAACCTCTCGACAAAATCTAATCCCCTCAACTCGGGGATCAACCCAGTGAATCTCCTCTGCACTGCCTCCAGTTCCAAGATACCCTTTCTCAGGTAAGGAGACCAAAACTGAACACAATACTCCAGATGTGGCCTCACCAACACATTATACAATTGCAGCATAACCCCCCTAGCCTTGAACTCCATCCCTCTAGCAATGAAAGACAAAATTCGATTAGCCTTCTTAATCACTTGTTGCACCTGCACACCAACTTTTTGCGACTCGTGCACCAGCACACTCAGGTCCCTCTGCACAGCAGCAGGTTTTAACATCTTACCATTTACATAATAATCCATTCTGCTGTTATTCCTCCCAAAATGGATAGCCTCACACTTGGAAACATTGCATTCCATCTGACAGATCCTAGCCCATTCACCTAACCTATCCAAATCCGTCTGCAGACTTCCGGTATCCTCTGCACTTTTTGCTTCACCACTCATCTTAGTGTCATCTGCAAACTTTGCCACATTGCACTTGGTCCCCAACTACAAATCATCTATGTAAATTGTGAACAACTGCGGGCCCAACACTGATCCTTGAGAAACCCTACTAGTTACAGGTTGCCAACCAGAGAAACAGCCATTTATCCCAACTCTCTGCTTTCTGTTAGTTAACCAATCCTCTACCCATGCTACCACTTTACCCTCAATGCCATGTATCTTTAGTTTATGCAGCAACCTTTTGTGTCGCACCTTGTCAAAAGCTTACTGGAAATCCAGATATACCACATCCATTGGCTCCCCGTTATCTACTGCACTGGTAACGTCCTCAAAAAATTGAACCACATTAGTCAGTCACGACCTACCCTTTATGAACCCATGCTGCGTCTGCCCATTGGGACAATTTTCCTCAATGTGCCCCGCTATTTCCTCCTTAATGATAAATTCCAGCATTTTCCCTACAACCGAAGTTATGCTTACCGGCCTATAATTACTCGCTCTCTGCCGACCTCCTTTTTTAAACAGTGGTGTCACGTTTGCTACATTCCAATCCTCTGGGACCACCCCAGAGTCTAGTGAATTTTGATAAATTATCACTAGTGCTTTTAAAATTTCCCTAGCCATCTATTTTAACACTCTGAGATGCATCCCATCAGGGCCAGGAGACTTGTCTACCTTTAGCCCCATTAGCTTGCCCAATACTGCCTCCTTAGAGATTACAATCATCTCAAGGTCCTCACCTATCATATCCTTATTTCCATCAGTCACTGGCATATTATTTGTGTCCTCCACTGTGAAGACTGACCCAAAAAACCTGTTCAGCTCTTCAGCCATTTCCCCGTCTCCTATTATTAAATCTCCCTTCTCATCTTCCAAAGGACCAATATTTACCTTAGCCACTCTTTTTTGTCTTATATATTTGTAGAAGCTTTTACTGTCTGCTTTTATGTTTTGAGCCAGTTTACTTTCATAGTCTACCTTACTCTTCTTTATAGCTTTTTCAAGAGCTTTCTGTTGTCCCCTAATGACTTCCCAGTCCTCTCGTCTCCCACTAATTTTTGCCAATTTGTATGTTTTTTCCTTCAATTTGATACTCTCCCTCACCTCCTTAGATATCCACGGTCGATTTTTCCCCTTTCTACCTTATTTCTTTTATGTCGGTATGAATCTTTCCTGAACAACCTGATTAAACCAATCGACATGCAGATTAAAATCTCCCATGATAACCACTGTACCATTTCTACATGCATCCGTTATTTCTTTGCTTATTGCCTGCCCTACCATCCTGTTACTATTTGATGGCCTATAGACTACTCCTATCAGTGACCTTTTCGCCTTACTATTCCTGATTTCCACCCAAATTGATTCAAACTCGTCCTCCATAGCACCAATATCATCCCTTACTATTGCCCGGATGCCATCCTTAAACAACAAAGCTACACCACCGCCCTTACCGTCCATTCTATCCTTTCGTAGAGACTGATACGCTTGGATATTTAACTCCCAGTCGTGACCATCTTTTAACCATGTTTCAGTCATGGCCACTATATCATAGTCATTCACGATGATTTGCGCCATCAACGCATTCACCTTATTCCGTATACTACGAGCATTCAGGTAAAGTACACTTATGCTGTTTTTTATGTCTTTGTTATGAATCCTAACACCTTGATCTGTAACTTTTCGCAAATTATGTTTCCTCTTACCCTTTCTCCTAATTTGCCTTGTCTTTGAACCCATATCTCTGCATAATAATCTGTCACGTAACCTGCTGCCTTGATCTTCATTAACCATTATACTGTCCATAGCTTTACCCTTCCCTTCCCCCCAACTTGCTAGTTTAAAGTCCTTGTGACCAACCTATTTATCCTATTTGCTAGAACACTGGTCCCCGAATGGTTCAGGTGAAGTCCGTCCCAACGGTACAGGTCCCGCCTGCCCCAGTACTGATGACAATGCCCCATGAAATGGACTCCCTCTTTCCCGCACCACTCCTTCAGCCACGTGTTAACTTCCCTAATTTTCACAACCCGATGCCAATTGGCACGTGGCTCGCGTAGTAATCCAGAGATTATAACCCTGGAGGACCTGTTCTTTAATTTAGCCCCTAGTGTTTGATAATCCCCAAACAGGTTTTCTTTCCTAGTCTTACTTATGTTGTTAGTCCCAACGTGGACCACAACAACTGGATCCTCCCCCTCCCTCTCCAAAATCCTTTCAAGCCGTTTTTCAATGGGTAGCTTAAGAATAAAACAATTTAAATCAACTGCGTACCATCCAGAATCGCAGGGAGCGTTAGAAAGGTGGCATCAGACATTAAAGACAATGTTGAAGGTTTATTGTCAAGATTATCCAGAGGATTGGGAGAAAGGAATTCCATTCATACTGTTTGCAATTAGGGATGCTCCTAATGCGTAAACCAAATTTAGTCCTTTTGAACCAATTTTTGGTCATGAGGCAAGAAGACCACTTAAATTGATTAAGGAAAAATTGGTGGGTGAGAAATCGGAAGTTACACGATTGGATTAAGTGTCAAATTTTAGGGAACGAGAAACTAGAGCAGGTGAATTGGCTGGACAACATTTGAGAGTTGCACAAAATGTGATGAAACGGGTAGTGGACAAGAAATCCAAAGTTCATAGTTTTGCCAGTGGGGATAAAGTTTCAGAGTTGTTACTAGTGGTAAGGGAGCCTTTAAAAGCTAGGTTTTGTGGACCTTATCAGATTGAAAGGAAATTAAGTGACGTGAATTATGTGGTAAAACACGAGATAGAAGGAAGACTCACCGAGTGTGTCATGTGAATATGCTTAAAAGGAACTTTGAAAGGGAAGGAAAGAAAAAGGAGTATGTTTTAATGATTCTAACTCAAAGTGACGAACCAAATCCAGATGACTGTGAATTTGACATACCTAAAATGAAATTGGAAAATGAGGATGTCTTTAAAAGTTGGCATAAATTGTTGAGTTATCTTCCAGAGGAAAAACGAACTGACCTGAAAGAGTTATTGATATAAGAACATAAGAACATAAGAACTCGGAGCAGGAGTAGGCCACCTGGCCCCTCGAGCCTGCTCTGCCATTCAATGAGATCATGGCTGATCTTTTGTGGACCCAGCTCCACTTTCCGGCCCGGACACCATAACCCTTAATCCCTTTATTCTTCAAAAAACTATCTATCTTTATCTTAAAAACATTTAATGAAGGAGCCTCTACTGCTTCACTGGGCAAGGAATTCCATAGATTCACAACCCTTTGAGTGAAGAAGTTCCTCCTAAACACAGTCCTAAATCTACTTCCCCTTATTTTGAGGCTGTGCCCCCTAGTTCTGCTTTCACCCGCCAGTGGAAACAACCTGCCCGCATCGATCCTATCAATTCCCTTCATAATTTTATATGTTTCTATAAGATCCCCCCTCATCCTTCTAAATTCCAACGAGTACAGTCCCAGTCTACTCAACCTCTCCTCGTAATCCAACCCCTTCGGCTCTGGGATTACCCTAGTGAATTTCCTCTGCACACCCTCCAGTGCCAGTACGTCCTTTCTCAAGTAAGGAGACCAAAACTGAACACAATACTCCAGGTGTGGCCTCACTAACACCTTATACAATTGCAGCATAACCTCCCTAGTCTTAAACTCCATCCCTCTAGCAATGAAGGACAAAATTCCATTTGCCTTCTTAATCGCCTGTTGCACCTGAAAACCAACTTTCTGCGACTCATGCACGAGCACCCAGGTCTCTCTGCACAGCAGCATGTTTTAATATTTTATCATTTAAATAATAATCCCTTTCGCCGTTATTCTTACCAAAATGGATAACCTCACATTTGCCAACATTGTATTCCATCTGCCAGACCCTAGCCCATTAATTTAGCCTGTCCAAATCCCTCTGCAGACTTCCAGTATCCTCTGCACTTTTTGCTTTACCACTTATCTTAGTGTTGTCTGCAAACTTGAGCACATTGCCCTTGGTCCCCAACTCCAAATCATCTATGTAAATTGTGAAAAGTTGTGGGCCCAACACTGATCCCTGAGGGACACCACTAGCTACTGATTGCCAACCAGAGAAACACCCATTAATCCCCACTCTTTGCTTTCTATTAATTAACCAATCCTCTATCCATGCTCCTACTTTCACCTTAATGCCATGCATCTTTATCTTATGCAACAACCTTTTGTGTGGCACCTTGTCAAAGGCTTTCTGGAAATCCAGATACACCACATCCATTGGCTCCCCGTTATCTCCCGCACTGTTAATGTCCTCAAAAAATTGCACTATATTAGTTAGGCACGACCTGCCCTTTATGAACCCAAGCTGCGTCTGTCCAATGGGACAATTTCCATCCAGATGCCTCGCTATTTCTTCCTTGATGATAGATTCCAGCATCTTCCCTACTACCGAAGTTAAGCTCACTGGCCTATAATTACCCACTTTCTGCCTACCTCCTTTTTTAAACAGTGGGGTCACGTTGGCTAATTTCCAATCCGCCGGCACCACACCAGAGTCCAGTGAATTTTGGTAAATTACCACTAGTGCATTTGCAATTTCCCTAGCCATCTCTTTTAGCACTCTGGGATGCATTCCATCAGGGCCAGGAGACTTGTCTACCTATAGCCCCATTAGCTTGCCCATCACTACCTCCTTGGTGATATCAATCCTCTCATGGTCCTCACCTGTCATAGCCTCATTTCCATCAGTCACTGGCATGTTATTTGTGTCTTCCACTGTGAAGACCGACCCAATAAACCTGTTCAGTTCCTCAGCCATTTCCTCATCTCCCATTATTAAATCTCCCTTCTCATCCTCTAAGGGACCAATATTTACCTTAGCCACTCTTTTTTGTTTTATGCATTTGTAGAAACTTTTACTATCTGTTTTTATATTCTGAGCAAGTTTCCTCTCATAATCTATCTGACTCTTCTTTATAGCTTTTTTAGTAGCTTTCTGTTGCCCCCTAAAGATTTCCCAGTCGTCTAGCCTCCCACTGATCTTTGCTACTTTGTATGTTTTTTCCTTCAATTTGATACTCTCCCTTATTTCCTTAGATATCCACGGTCGATTTTCCCTCTTTTTACCGTCCTTCCTTTTTGTTGGTATAAACCTTTGCTGGGCACTGTGAAAAATCATTTGGAAGGTTCTCCAATGTTCCTCAACTGTTTCACCATAAAGTCTTTGCTCCCAGTCTACCTTAGCTAGTTCTTCTCTCATCCCATTGTAATCTCCTTTGTTTAAGCACAAAACACTAGTGCTTGATTTTACATTCTTACCCTCCATCTTTATTTTAAATTCCACCATATTGTGATCGCTCCTTCCGAGAGGATCCTTAACTATGAGATCCTGAATCAATCCTATCTCATTGCACAGGACCAGATCTAGGACCGCTTGTTCCCTCGTAGGTTCCATTACATACTGTTCGAGGAAACTATCGCGGATACATTCTATAAACTCCTCCTCAAGGCTGCCTTGACCGACCTGGTTAAACGAATCAACATGTAGATTAAAATCCCCCATGATAACTGCTGTACCAGTTCTACATGCATCTGTTATTTCTTTGTTTATAGCCTGCCCCACCATAATGTTACTATTTGGTGGCCTATAGATTACTCCTATCAGTGACTTTTTCGCCTTACTATTCCTGATTTCCACCCAAATGGATTCAACCTTATCCTCCATAGCACCGATGTCATCCCTTACTGTTGCCCGGATGTCATCCTTAAATAACTGAGCTACACCACCTCCCTTACTATCCACTCTGTCCTTCCGAAAAGTTTGATACCCTCGGATATTTAACTCCCAGTCATGACCATCCTTTAACCATGTTTCAGTAATGACCACTAAATCATAGTCATTCACGATGATTTGTGCCATCAACTCATTTACCTTAGAACATAGAACAATACAGCGCAGTACAGGCCCTTCGGCCCACGATGTTGCACCGAAACAAAAGCCATCTAACCTACACTATGCCATTATCATCCATATGTTTATCCAATAAACTTTTAAATGCCCTCAATGTTGGCGAGTTCACTACTGTAGCAGGTAGGGCATTCCACGGCCTCACTTCTCTTTGCGTAAAGAACCTACCTCTGACCTCTGTCCTATATCTATTACCGCTCAGTTTAAAGTTATGTCCCCTCGTGCCAGCCATATCCATCCGCGGGAGAAGGCTCTCACTGTCCACCCTATCCAACCCCCTGATAATTTTGTATGCCTCTATTAAGTCTCCTCTTAACCTTCTTCTCTCCAACGAAAACAACCTCAAGTCCATCAGCCTTTCCTCATAAGATTTTCCCTCCATACCAGGCAACATCCTGGTAAATCTCCTCTGCACCCGCTCCAAAGCCTCCACGTCCTTCCTATAATGCGGTGACCAGAACTGTATGCAATACTCCAAATGCGGCCGTACCAGAGTACTGTACAGCTGCAACATGACCTCCCGACTCCGGAACTCAATCCCTCTACCAATAAAGGCCAACACTCCATAGGCCTTCTTCACAACCCTATCAACCTGGGTGGCAACTTTCAGGGATCTATGTACATGGACACCTAGATCCCTCTGCTCATCCACACTTTCAAGAACTTTACCATTAGCCAAATATTCCGCATTCCTGTTATTCCTTCCAAAGTGAATCACCTCACACTTCTCTACATTAAACTCCATTTGCCACCTCTCAGCCCAGCTCTGCAGCTTATCTATATCCCTCTGTAACCTGCTACATCCTTCCACACTATCGACAACATCACCGACTTTAGCATCATCTGCAAATTTACTCACCCACCCTTCTGCGCCTTCCTCTAGGTCATTGATAAAAATGACAAACAGCAACGGCCCCAGAACAGATCCTTGTGGTACTCCACTTGTGACTGTACTCCATTCTGAACATTTCGCATCAACCACCACCCTCTGTCTTCTTTCAGCTAGCCAATTTCTGATCCACATCTCTAAATCACCCTCAATCCCCAGCCTCCGTATTTTTTGCAATAGCCTACCGTGGGGAACCTTATCAAACGCTTTGCTGAAATCCATATATACCACATCAACTGCTCTACCCTCGTCTACCTGTTCAGTCACCTTCTCAAAGAACTCAATAAGGGTTGTGAGGCATGACCTACCCTTCACAAAGCCATGCTGACTATCCCTGATCATATTATTCCTATCTAGATGATTATAAATCTTGTATCTTATAATCCCCTCCAAGACTTTACCCACTACAGACGTGAGGCTCACCGGTCTATAGTTGCCGGGGTTGTCTCTGCTCCCCTTTTTGAACAAAGGGACCACATTTGCTGTCCTCCAGTCCTCTGGCACTATTCCTGTAGCCAATGATGACATAAAAATCAAAGCCAAAGGTCCAGCAATCTCTTCCCTGGCCTCCCAGAGAATCCTAGGATAAATCCCAGCAGGTCCCGGGGACTTATCTATTTTCAGCCTGTCCAGAATTGCCAACACCTCTTCCCTACGTACCTCAATGCCATCTATTCTATTAGCCTGGGGCTAATCATTCTCCTCCACAACATTATCTTTTTCCTGAGTGAATACTGACGAAAAATATTCATTTAGTATCTCGCCTATCTCTTCAGACTCCACACACAATTTCCCATCCCTGTCCTTGACTGGTCCTACTCTTTCCCTAGTCATTCGCTTATTCCTGACATACCTATAGAAAGCTTTTGGGTTTTCCTTGATCCTTCCTGCCAAATACTTCTCATGTCCCCTCCTTGCTCGTCTTAGCTCCCTCTTTAGATCCTTCCTCGCTACCTTGTAACTATCCATCGCCCCAACCGAAACTTCACACTTCATCTTCACATAGGCCTCATTCTTCCTCTTAACAAGAGATTCCACGTCCTTGGTAAACCACGTTTCCCTCGCTCGACGCCTTCCTCCCTGTCTGGCCGGTACATACTTATCAAGAACACGCAGTAGCTGATCCTTGAACAAGCCCCACTTATCCAGTGTGCCCAACACTTGCAGCCTACTTCTCCACCTTAAACCACCCACCCCCCCCCCCCCCCAAGTCACATCTAATGGCATCATAATTGCCCTTCCCCCAGCTATAACTCTTGCCCTGCGGTGTATACTTATCCCTTTCCATCATTAACGTAAACGTCACCGAATTGTGGTCACTGTTCCCAAAGTGCTCTCCTACCTCCAAATCCTACCTGGCCTGGTTCATTACCCAAAACCAAATCCAACGTGGCCTCGCCTCTTGTTGGCCTGTCAACATATTGTTTCAGGAAACCCTCCTGCACACACTGTACAAAAAACGACCCATCTATTGTACTCGAACTATATCTTTTCCAGTCAATATTTGGAAAGTGAAAGTCTCCCATAATAGCTACCCTGTTACTTTCGCTCATATCCAGAATCATCTTCGCCATCCTTTCCTCTACATCCCTAGAACTATTAGGAGGCCTATAAAAAACTCCCAACAGGGTGACCTCTCCTTTCCTGTTTCTAACTTCAGCCCATACTACCTCGGAAGAAGAGTCCCCATCTAGCATCATCTCCGCCACCGTAATACTGCTCTTGACTAGCAGCGCCACACCTCCCCCTCTTTTGCCTCCTTCTCTGAGCTTACTAAAACACCTAAACCCCGGAACCTGCAACAACCATTCCTGTCCCTGCTCTATCCATGTCTCCGAAATGGCCACAACATCGAAGTCCCAGGTACCAACCCATGCTGCCAGTTCCCCTACCTTGTTTCGTATACTCCTGGCATTGAAGTAGACACACTTCAAACCACCTACCTGAACACTAGCCCCCTCCTGCGACGTCAAATCTGTGCTCCTGACCTCTATTCTCTCATTCTCCCTTACCCTAAAACTACAATCCAGGTTCCCATGCCCCTGCTGCATTAGTTTAAACCGCCCCCCCCCAAAGAGCACTAACAAATCTCCCCCCCCAGGATATTTGTGCCCCTCAGGTTCAGATGTAGACCATCCTGTCTGTAGAGGTCCCACCTTCCCCAGAAAGAGCCCCAGTTATCCAGAAATCTGAATCCCTCCCGCCTGCACCATCCCTGTAGCCACGTGTTTAAATGCTCTCTCTCCCTATTCCTCATCTCACTATCACGTGGCACGGGCAACAACCCAGAGATAACAACTCTGTTTGTTCTAGTTCTGAGCTTCCATCCTAGCACCCTGAAAGCCTGCCTGCCATCCTTGTCCCCTTTCCTACCTATGTCGTTAGTGCCAATGTGGACCACGACTTGGGGCTGCTCCCCCTCCCCCTAACGACCCGGAAAACACGATCCGAGACATCACGTACCCTTGCACCTGGGAGGCAACATACCAAACGTGAGTCTCTCACGCTCCCACAAAATCTCCTATCTGTGCCCCTGACTATAGAGTCCCCAATTACTAATGCTCTGCTCCTCTCCCCCCTTCCCTTCTGAGCAACAGGGACAGACTCCGTGCCAGAGGCCCGTACCCCATGGCTTACCCCTGGTAAGTCGTCCCCCCCACAAGTATCCAAAGCGGTATACTTGTTTCTCAGGGGAACGACCGCAGGGGATCCCTGCACTGACTGCTTTTTCCCAGTCCCTCTTACAGTTACCCACCGATCTCCAATCTTTGGTGTAACTAATTCCCTGAAGCTGCTAACGATGGCCCCTTCTGCCTCCCGAATGATCCAAAGTTCTTCCAACTCCAGCTCCAGTTCCCTAACTCGGTCTTGGAGGAGCTGGAGATGGCAGCACTTCCTGCAGGTAAAATTAGCAGGGTCACGAACTGCATCCCTCACCTCAAACATCCTGCAGGAGGAACATTGCACTCCCTTCCCTGCCATTCCTCTTACTTTCTACCAAGATCTGGCTAACAACTAAATTAAATTTTTATAAAAAATAATAATAATATAATAAAATATGGTACTTACCTCAGACCAATGGGTTTGATTATTAGGTTAGAGGAGGAGGGCGGGTTGGAGACACTACACGTGTAGTGTCTCGGGTTTCCTCTCCACCAGAAGTTATTGGTGAGGGTCTTCCCAGACGTCCGCGGGTCTACTTCCTGTTCCCGCCTAAAAAACTAATTTAAAAAAAAGAAAAATTCTCAGCTCCTGCTGAAATTGACTAACCAGCCAGCTCCACTCCCGCCGAAATCGACTGGCCTGCCCCTGCAAAGACAAGTGCTTTTAAAGGTTGACTTACCTCCCAGCAGCCACTTCCGCAATGCTCCCGCTGAAACTGACTCACCAGCTGTTCTCACGCCGAAATCGACTGGCCTGCCCCTGCAAAGACAAGTGCTTTTAAAGGTTGACTCACCTCCCAGCAGCCACTTCCGCACTGCTCCCGCTGAAACTGACTCACCAGCTGTTCTCACGCCGAAATCGACTGGCTTGCCCCTGCAAAGACAAGTGCTTTTAAAGGTTGACTCACCTCCCAGCAGCCACTTCCGCAATGCTCCCGCTGAAGCTGACTCACCAGCTGTTCTCACGCCGAAATCGACTGGCCTGCCCCTGCAAAGACAAGTGCTTTTAAAGGTTGACTCACCTCCCAGCAGCCACTTCCGCAATGCTCCCGCTGAAGCTGACTCACCAGCTGATTCTCCCGCCTTATTCCGAATACTACGAGCATTCAGGTAAAGTACACTTATGTTGGCTTTTTTACCTCTGTTCTTAATCTTAACACCTCGATCAGTAACCTCTCCTAAGTTATATTTCCTCTTCACCTTTCTCCTAATTTTCCATGTCGTCGAACCCACATCTTCCTGTAACAACCTACCGCGTCGCTTACCATTAATGTTTTCACTTCTCGTTTTATTTCTTTTAGTATTCCTGGTCCTATTCACTGAGCTCCCCTCAGTCACTGTACCTTGTACTGTCGCCCTTTTTGATTTTTGATATGGCTTCTCTGCCTTAAACTTTCCCCCTTACTGCCTTTTATTTCTGTCCCTGTTTTACTACCTTCCAACTTCCTGCATCGGTTCCCATTCCCCTGCCACATTAGTATAAACTCTCCCCAACAGCTCTAGCAAACAACCCACCCCCCTAGGACATCGGTTCCAGTCCTGCCCAGGTGCAGACCGTCCGGTTTGTACTGGTCCCACCTCCCCCAGAATCGGTTCCAATGTCCCAGGAATTTGAATCCCTCCGTCTTGCACCATCTCTCGAGCCACGTATTCATCCTCTCTATCCCGACATTCCTACTCTAACTATCTCGTGGCACTGGTAGCAATCCTGAGATTACTACCTTTGAGGTCCTACTTTTTAGTTTAACTCCTAGCTCCCTAAATTCAGCTTGTAGGACCTCGTCCCGTTTTTTACCTATATCGTTGGTGCCTACGTGCACCACGACAGCTGGCTGTTCACCCCCCCGCCCCCCCAGAATGTCCTGCAGCCGCTCCGAGACATCCTTGACCCTTGGCCCAGGGAGGCAACATACCGTCCTGGAGTCTCGATTTCGTCCGCAGAACCGCCTGTCTATTCCTGTCTATATCAGATGGGCACGTTTGTGGAGATACATTGGGAAGTACTAAAATGGCTATACAGCATGTAGATGTGGGAAATCTTGTTCCAATCAAACAACATCCATGTAGACTTAATCCTTTAAAATTGGCAGAGGTTCACAAAGAGATTGAAAGTATGCTTAAAAATTGCATAATTGAAGTGGGTTGCAGCCAATGTAGCTCACCCATAGTGACGGTCCCTAAACCAGACGGTTCCGAACTGCTGTGTGTGGACTATAGAAAGTTTAATGCAGTTACAAGAACGGAGTCTTATCCTATCTCACGTTTGGAGGATTGCATTGAGAAAGTGGGACAATCAGATTTTATTTCCACTTTGGATTTACTTAAAGGTTACTGGCAGGTACCTTTATCCGAAAGGGCGAAGGAGATTTCAGCTTTTGTTACTCCAGATGGTATATATCCATTCAAAGTTATGCCATTTGGCATGAAAAACGCCCCAGTCACATTTTAACGGTTAAGGAATCCAGACGTTTCAGGATTACCCAATTGTGAGGTATACATCGACGATCTGGTAGTTTTCAGCCAGACATGGAAAGAACATGTCAATCATCTGAGGGAGTTATTCGATCGACTTCAGGAGGCGGGTTTCGTGATAAACCGAGCTAAAAGTGAATTTGGAAAAGCCCAAGTCACTTTCCTTGGCCATACAATCGGACAGGATCGACTGGTCACGGGACGTAAAAACAAAAGTTATTGGGGAGTTTCCGATACCCTCGACACGACGGGAAATAATGCGATTTCTTGGTATGAGTAGATTTTACGGGAAATTTGTACCAAATTCTAGCAGTGTGGTCGCTCCACTGACGGACTTGCTCAAGAAGCGTAACAAATTACAGTGGACAGCGGAGTGTCAACGGGCATTTGACGGCCTGAAGGCTGTGTTACCCACTGCTCCTGTGTTAGTCATCCCAAATTATACCAAACCATTCAAAGTGGCTGCTAATGCGAGCGATGTGGGCGTAGGTGCGGGGCTTCTACAAGACAACGACGAAGGGCGTGAGCGGCCTATTGGTTATTTTTCAAAGAAATTGAATTCTCACCAGAAGAAGTATTCGACGATTGAGAAGGAGACTTTGAGTTTGGTGCTGGCTTTACAACATTTTCACATTTATGTGGCCAGCAATCCACCTGACACCATTATATATTCTGATCATAATCCGTTAACGTTTTTTGAGCGATTCTGGAATAACAATGCGCGGCTGTTTCGCTGGAGTTTGGTGTTTCAGCCATTTCATTTAAAAATAGTACATGTGGCAGGACGGGGAAACGTAACAGCCGATGCTTTGTCACGAATGTGATGAAGAGAAGGATTTCAGTTGGAGGAAGAAGAACGAAAAAAAATGGACTATCATTATACCAGTTTGCGTGTGTTGTTTTTTGCAACGCTAAAGTATATTTACTGTGTGCATTTCTTAAAGGATGGTGAAAAGCATCTTGAAGTTGATGCTTTATTCTTTTTTCTTGGGGGGAGGTGTCATGAGAATGTCGCTTTAAGGAATGGTTAGCTGCTCATGTTACTGCAGTGATGTCAGAGTGTGGGTGGCGCTGAGCTCTGGTTCTGCTTTTTAGTTTTACTTTGAGAAAAAGCTTGATTCTTCCTGTGAGCTGGAGCTGAAGTTAAACAAAGAGTGGTCCTGTTGATCTCTGCCAGCCAAAGACTATCTCTGGACCACTTGGTGAATTCAGAATTGTATGTGTTCTCAATAGTGAATGTCAACCTAATGTGCTCCTGTTGAAGGGTGTGTTAAGACTTTTGGATGTTAAATGGACAGCTTAAAGGATTACTTAGTGTTATAAGAACATAAGAACTAGGAACAGGAGTAGGCCATCTGGCCCCTCGAGCCTGCTCCGCCATTTAATGAGATCATGGCTGATCTTTGTGGACTCAGCTCCACTCTCCGGCCCGTACACCATATCCCGAATCCCTTTATTATTTAAAAAGGCATCTATCTTTTTCTTAAAAACGTTTAAAGAAGGAGCCTCAACTCCTTCACTGGGCAAGGAATTCCAGCGATTCACAACCCTTTGGGTGAAGACGTTCCTCGTACACTCCGTCCTAAATCTAACTCCCCTTATTTTAAGGCTATGCCCCCTAGTTCTGCTTTCCCCGATCAGTGGAAACAACCTGCCCGCATCTATCCTATCTATTCCCTTCAGAATGTTATGTGTCTCAATAAGATATCCCCGCATCCTTCTAAACTCCAATGAGTACAGTCCCAGTCTACTCAACCTCTCGTCATAATCTAATCCCCTCAACTCTGGAATCAACCTAGTGAATCTCCTCTGCACTCCCTCCAGTGCCAATATGTCCTTTCTCAGGTAAGGAGACCAAAACTGAACACAAGACTCCAGATGCGGCCTCACCAACACTCTATACAATTGCAGCATAACCTCCCTAGTCTTGAACTCCATCCCTCTAGCAATGAAAGACAATACTCGATTAGCCTTCTTAATCACCTGTTGCACCTGCATACCAACTTTTTGCGACTCGTACACCAGCACACACAGGTCCCTCTGCACAGCAGCATGTTTTATCATCTTACCGTTTAAATAATAATCCATTCTGCTGTTATTCCTCCCAAAATGGATAGCCTCACACTTGGCAACATTGAATTCCATCTGCCAGACCCTAGCCCAATCACCTAACATATCCAAATCCTTCTGCAGACTTCCGGTATCCTCTTCCCTTTTTGCTTTACCACTCATCTTCGTGTCGTCTGCAAACTTTGACACATTGCACTTGGTCCCTAACTCCAAATCGTCTATGTAAAGTATGAACAACTGCGGGCCCAACACTGATCCTTGAGGGACCCCACTAGTTACAGGTTGCCAACCAGGGAAACACCCATTTATCCCCACACTCTGCTTTCTGTTAGTTAACCAATCCTCTACCCATGCTACCACTTTACCCTCAATGCCATGCATCTTTAGTTTATGCAGCAACCTATTGTGTGGCACCTTGTCAAAGGCTTTCTGGAAATCCAGATATACCACATCCATTGGCTCCCCGTTATCTACTGCACTGGTAACGTCCTCAAAAAATTGAACCACATTAGTCAGACACGACCTACCCTTTGTGAACCCATGCTGCGTCTGCCCAATGGGACAATTTCCCTCCAGGTGCCCCGCTATTTCCTCCTTAATGATAGATTCCAGCATTTTCCCTACAACCGAAGTTAAGATTACCGGCCTATGATTACCCGCTTTCTGCCGACCTCCTTTTTTAAACAGTGGTGTCACGTTTTCTACTTTCCAATCCTCTGGGACCACCCCATAGCCTAGTGACTTTTGATAAATTATCACTAGTGCGTTTACAATTTCCCTAGCCATCTCTTTTAACACTCTGGGATGCATCCCATCAGGGCCAGGAGACTTGTCTATCTTTAGCCCCATTAGCTTGCCGAATACTGCCTCCTTAGCGATTACAATCATCTAAAGGTCCTCACCTATCATATCCTTATTCCATCAGTCACTGGCATATTATTTGTGTCCTCCACTGTGAAGACTGACCCAAAAAACCTGTTCAGCTCCTCAGCCATTTCCCCGCCTCCTCTTATTAAATCTCCCTTCTCATCGTCCAAAGGACCAATATTTACCTTAGCCACTCTTTTTTGTCTTATATATTTGTCGAAGCTTTCACTATCTGCTTTTCTTTTCTGAGCCAGTTTACTTTCATAGTCTACCTTACTCTTCTTTATTGCTTTTTTAGTAGGTTTCTGTTGTCCCCTAAAGACTTCCCAGTCCTCTAGTCTCCCACGAATTTTTGCCACTTTGTATGTTTTTTCCTTCAATTTCATACTCTCCCTCACCTTCTTAGATATCCACGGTCGATTTTTCCCCTTTCTACCGTCTTTCTTTTTTGTCGGTATGAACCTTTTCTGAACACTGTGAAAGATTGCTCGGAAGGTTCTCCACTGTTCCTCAACTGCTTCACCATGAAGTCTTTGCTCCCAGTCTACCTTAGCTAGTTCTTCTCTCCTCCCATTGTAATCACCTTTGTTTAAGCACAAAACACTCGTGTTTGATTTTACCTTGTCATCCTCCAACTATATTTTAAATTCCACCATATTGTGGTCGCTCCTTCCAAGAGGATCTCGAACTATGAGATCATTAATCAATCCTGCCTCATTACACAGGACCAGATCTAGGACGGTTGTTCTCTTGTAGGTTCCATTACATACTTTTCCACGAAATTATCCCGGGCACATTCTATAAACTCCTTCTCAAGGCTGCCTTTACCAACCTGGTTAAACCAATCGATATGCAGATGAAAATCTCCCATGAGAACCGCTGTACCATTTCTACATACATCCGTTATTTCTTTGCTTATTGCCTGCCCTACCATCCTGTTACTATTTGGTGGCCTATAGACTACTCCTATCAGTGACCTTTTCGCCTTACTATTCCTGATTTCCACCCAAATTGATTCAAGCTTGTCCTCCATAGCACCAATATCATCCCTTACTATTGCCCGGATCCCATCCTTAAACAACAAAGCTACACCACCGCCCTTACCGTCCATTCTGTCCTTTCGTATAGTCTGATACCCTTGGGTATTTCACTCCCAGTCATGACCATCTTTTAACCATGTTTCAGTAATGGCCACTAAATCATAGTCATTCACGATGATTTGCGCCATCAACTCATTTACCTTATTTTGTATACTACGAGCATTCAGGTAAAGTACACTTATGCTGTTTTTTTATCTCTTTGTTATGAATCCTAACACCTTGATCAGTAACTTTTCACAACTTATTTTTCCTCTTACCCTTTCTCCTAATTTTCCTTGTCTTTGAACCCATATCTCTACATAATAACCTGTCACGTAACCTGCTGCCTTGATCTCCATTAACCATTATACTGTCCAGCGCTTTACACTTCCCTTCCCCCAACTTGCTACTTTAAAGTCCTTGTGGCCAACCTATTTATCCTATTTGCCAGAACACTGGTCCCAGAATGGTTCAGGTGAATACCGTCCCAAAGGTACAGGTCCCTCCTGCCCCAGTACTGATGCCAATGCCCCATGAAATGGAATCCCTCTTTCCCGCACCACTCCTTTAGCCACGTATTAACTTCTCTAATTTTCTCAACCCTATGCCAATTGGCACGTGGCTCGTAGTAATCCAGAGATCATAACCCTGGAGGATCTGTTCTTTAATTTAGTCCCTAGTGATTGATAATCCCTAAACAGGTCCTCTTTGCAATGTGGAGGAGCAGAGAGATCTTGGGGATCGATGTTCAGACATCTTTGAAAGTTGCCACTCAAGTGGATGGAGCTATGAAAAAGGCCTATGGTGTGCTAGCGTTCATTAACAGAGGGATTGAATTTAAGACCCGTGAGGTGATGATGCAGCTGTATAAAACTTTGGTAAGGCCACGTTTGGAGTACTGTGTACAGTTCTGGTTGCTTCATTTTAGGAAGGATGTGGAAGCTTTGGAAAAGATGCAAAATAGATTTACGAGGATGTTGCCTGTAATGGAGAGTAGGTCTTACGAGTAACGGTTGAGGTGCTAGGCCTTTTCTCTTTAGAACGGAGAAGGGTGAGGGGCGACTTGATAGAGGTTTATTGGAAGATCAGGGGAATAGATAGAGTAGACAGTCAGGGACTTTTTCCCCAGGTGTAACAAAGCATTACAAGGGGACATAAATATAAGGTGAATGGTGGAAGATATAAGGGGGATGTCAGAGGTAGGTTCTTTACCCAGAGAGTAGTGGGGGCATGGAATGCACTGCCTGTGGAAGTAGTTGAGTCGGAAACATTAGGGACCTTCAAGCAGCTATTGGATAGGTACATGGGTTACGGTAGAATGACACAGTGTAGATTCATTTGTTCTTAAGGGCAGCACAGTAACATTGTGGATAGCACAATTGCTTCACAGCTCCAGGGTCCCAGGTTCGATTCCGGCATGGATCACTGTCTGTGCGGAGTCTGCACATCCTCCCCGTGTGTGCATGGGTTTCTTCCGGGTGCTCCGGTTTCCTCCCACAGTCCAAAGATGGGCAGGTTAGGGGGATTGGCCATGATAAATTGCCCTTAGTGTCGAAAATTGCCCTTAGTGTTGGGTGGAGGTGTTGACCTTGGGTAGGGCGCTCTTTCCAAGAGCCGGTGGAGACTCAATGTGCCAAATGGCCTCCTTCTGCACTGTAAATGCTATGATAATCTATGATTAATCTAGGACAAAAGTTCGGCACAACATCGTGCGCCGAAGGGCCTGTTCTGAGCTGTATTTTAATGGTCCCTGGGTAGAATATCATTTTCTACAGTGGTTCCTGTTGTATTCTGTTGTATCACTGGGCAGCGAGCGCAGAGAGGGTGAAGGGATGTTTAAGGGAGCTGGAGGTGGACTGGGTCTGAATGGAGGAGCCACCTGCACGGGTAACTCACTCTGAGCGCTGGATACAAGTCCACTCCCAGCTAGCCCAAACACACACTCCAGGCCACTCCCTGCCAGCCCACACACACAATCCAGGCCAGGCCAATCCCAGCCAGCCCACAGACACACTCCAGGCCACTCCCTGCCAGCCCACAAACACACTCCAGGCCACTCCCGGCAAGCCCACACACACTCCAGGCCAGGTCACTCCCGACCAACCCGCACACACACTGCAGGCCACTCCCGGCCAGCCCACACACACACAACAGGCCAGGCCACTCCCGGCCAGCCCACACACACACTGAGGAGCCCAGTGGTAAGAGCCATCTTAATGACGTGGAAACAATTCATGCGCCGGAATGTAGTGACTAGGGGCTTTTCACAGTAACGTCATTGAAGCCTACTTGTGACAATACGTGATTATTATTATTGAACTGGGCGAGAGGCCCGCGGGCCCTCCTTTCGGCACAGTACAGGTTCGGGCCGGAAGCGATGGACGGTACATTTTAGATGTGCGGGGGGGAGACAGAGGGATGCTGACGGTTGAGGACATGTCCGCACCCGACAGGCTGTCGATTCTGGGAATCTCACAGACAAGCTCCAACTCTCGAGGAAACAGCCTCAGATTGCTGCAGCTGTGTAACCTCCCCCACAAGGAGGTGTAAACCTTCCCCCAGAAACACACACATTCCTGGACACGGTGACAGGACTGGATTAGTTAGGGGACGGCAAATGCGGCCAGATATACAGGAGACAGGTAGAACACGTCAGGACTCCACTGGAGGGGACCGGACAAAATTGGGGGGGAACTGGACAGAGAGAGGGAGGGGACTCTGGATCGAGGCGCAGCACAGAGTCAACTCCACCTCCTCCTGCGCCGGGCTCAGCCTGATGCAGCTCAAGGTGGTGCACAGAGCGACCTCACAAAGCCGCGTCTGAGCGGGTTCTTCCCGGAGCTGGTGGACAATGCGAGATGTTCCCGGGGGAACCAGCACCCGCATGTGCTGGTCCTGCCCAGACTCAGGGAATTCTGCACGGCCATCTTCGAGGCTGTGTCCAAGGTGGTGGGAGTCGGGATGGAGTTATACCCGACACTGGTGGACTTGGGGGTGTCAGCGCATCAGGAGCACTGGTCAGGGAGAGAGGGAGACGCCATGGCCTTCGGTGTGCCAGAGCAGAGAGAGCTCTGGTCAGGGAGAGAGGGAGGCGCCCTGGCCTTCGGGATGTCAGAGCAGCCAGAGCTCTGGTCAGGGAGAGAGGGGGACGCCCTGGCCTTCGGGGTGTCAGAGCAGAGATAGCTCTGGTCAAGGAGAGAGGGAGACGCCCTGGCCTTCGGGTTGTCAGAGCAGCCGGAGCTCCGGAGCCGGAGGTCAGGGAGAGAGGGGGACGCCCAGGCCTTCGGGGTGTCAGAGCAGCCGCAGGTCTGGTCAGCGAGAGAGAGGGGGACGCCCTGGCCTTCGGGATGTCAGAGCAGAGAGAGCTCTGGTCAGGGAGAGAGGGAGAGGCCATGGCCTTCGGGGTGTCAGAGCAGACAGAGCTCTGGTCAGGGAGAGAGGAGGACTCCCTGACCTTCGGTGTATCAAAGCAGCCGGAGCTCTGGTCAGTGAGAGAGGGGGACGCCCAGGCCTTCGGGGTGCCAGAGCAGCCGGAGCTCTGGTCAAGGAGAGAGAGGGACGCCCTGGCCTTCGGGGTGTCAGAGCAGCCGGAGCTCTGGTCAGGGAGAGAGGGGGACGCCCTGGCCTTCGGGGTGTCAGAACAGTTGGAGCTCTGGTCAGGGAGAGATGAGGACGCCCTGCCCTTCGGGGTGTCAGAGCAGCCAGACTTCTGGTCAGGGAGAGAGGGGGACGCCCTGGCCTTCGGGGTGTCAGAGCAGCCGGAGCTCTGGTCAGGGAGAGAGGGGAACTCCCTGGCCTTCGGGGTGACAGAGCAGCCAGAGTTCTGGTCAGGGAGAGAGGGGGACGCCCTGGCCTTCGGGGTGTCAGAGCAGCCGGAGCTCTGGTCAGGGAGAGAGGGCGACTCCCTGGCCTTCGGGGTGTCAGAGCAGCCGGAGCTCTGGTCAGGGAGAGAGGGAGACGCCCTGGCCTTCGGGGTGTCAGAGCAGCCGGAGCTCTGGTCAGGGAGAGAGGGGGACGCCCTGGCCTTCGGGGTGTCAGAACAGTTGGAGCTCTGGTCAGGGAGAGATGAGGACGCCCTGCCCTTCGGGGTGTCAGAGCAGCCAGACTTCTGGTCAGGGAGAGAGGGGGACGCCCTGGCCTTCGGGGTGTCAGAGCAGCCGGAGCTCTGGTCAGGGAGAGAGGGGAACTCCCTGGCCTTCGGGGTGACAGAGCAGCCTGAGTTCTGGTCAGGGAGAGAGGGGGACGCCCAGGCCTTCGGGGTGTCAGAGCAGCCGGAACTCTGGTCAGGGAGAGAGGGCGACTCCCTGGCCTTCGGGGTGTCAGAGCAGCCGGAGCTCTGGTCAGGGAGAGAGGGGGACTCCGTGGCCTTCGTGGTGTCAGAGCAGCCGGAGCTCTGGTCAGGGAGAGAGGGGGACTCCCTTGCCATCGGGGTGTCAGAGCAGCCGGAGCTCTGGTCGGGGAGAGAGGGGGACTCCCTGGCCTTCGGGTGTCAGAGCAGCCGGAGCTCTGGTCAGGGAGAGAGGTGGACTCCCTGGCCTTCGGGGTGACAGAGCAGCCGGAGCTCTGGTCAGAGAGAGAGGAGGACGCCCTGGCCTTCGCCTCACTGATCATCAGGCAGAGACTCCTGCCGGAGGAGTGGGGGGAGGGGGGGGGGGGAGACGGCAGCGCCCCCCCCCCGGGGCTAAGAATGACTCTCAGATCTCGTCGAATTCCTGAGGCTGGAGAAAATAACATTAGAAATAGGAGGGTCTGAGCCGGGATTCCACAGCACAGGCAGCAAATTCACAAGCCTATCTCCAGGCCTGTTTGCAGCCAGCAGCCAACCGGGGTGGGGGCTGGAGGAAGGCCATTTATTGGAGGGAGTGCAGGCCTCCCCTACACGGGGAGAAACCGGGGTAACAAGCAGCCCCACCCTCCCTGGACCCTACACGGGGAATAACCGGGGTAACGAGCAGACACCCCCTCCCTGGACCCTCCACAGGGACAAACCGCGGTAACAAGCAGACCCACCCTCCCTGGACCCTACACGGGGAGAAACCGGGGTAACAAGCAGACCCACCCTCTCTGGACCCTACAAGGGGACAAACCAGGGTAACAAGCAGGCCCACCATCCCTGGGCCCTACACAGGGACAAACCGGGGTAACACGCAGACCCACCCTCCCTGGACCCTACACAGGGAGAAACCGGGGTAACAAGCAGACCCACCCTCCCTGGACCCTACACGGGGACAAACCGGGGTAACAAGCAGACCCACCCTCCCTGGACCCTACACAGGGACAAACCGGGGTAACACGCAGACCCACCCTCCCTGGACCCTACACAGGGAGAAACCGGGGTAACAAGCAGACCCACCCTCCCTGGACCCTACACGGGGACAAACCCGGGTATCAAGCAGACCCGACCTCCCTGGACCCTACACGAGGAGAAAACGGGAAAACAAGCAGACCCACCCTCCCTGGACCCTAAACGGGGACAAACCGGGGTAACAATCAGACCCACCCTCCCTGGACCCTACACAGGGAGAAACCGGGGTAACAAGCAGACACACCCTCCCTGGACCCTACACAGGGACAAACCGATGTAACAAGCTGACCCACCCACCCTGGACCCTACACAGGGAGAAACCGGGTCACAAGCAGACACACCCTCCCTGGACCCTACACAGGGAAAAACCGGGGTAACAAGCAGACCCACCCTCCCAGGACCCTACACAGGGACAAAGCGGGGTAACGAGCAGACCCACCCTCCCTGGAACCTACACGGGGAGAAACCGGGGTAACAAGCAGACCCACCTTCCCTGGACCCTACACAGGGAGAAACCGGGGTAACAAGCAGACCCACCCTCCCAGGACCCTACACAGGGACAAACCGGGGTAACTAGCAGACCCACCCTCCCTGGACCCTACACGGGGAGAAACCGGGGTAACAAGCAGACCCACCCTCCCTGTTCCCTACACAGGGAGAAACCGGAGTAACAAGCAGGCCCACCCTCCCGGGGGCCTACACAGAGAGAAACCGGGGTAACTAGCAGACCCACCCTCCCTGGACCCTACACGGGGAGAAACCGGGGTAACAAGCAGACCCACCCTCCCTGTTCCCTACACAGGGAGAAACCGGAGTAACAAGCAGACCCACCCTCCCGGGGCCCTACACAGAGAGAAACCGGGGTAACAAACAGACCCGCCCTCCCTGGACCCTACACGAGTAGAAACCGGGAAAACAAGCAGCCCACCCTCCCTGGACCCTACACGGGGAGAAACCGGGTTAACAAGCAGACCCACCCTCCCTGGACTCTACACAGGGAGAAACCGGGATAACAATCAGACCCACCATCCCTGGACCCTACACGGGGAGAAACCGTGGTAACAAGCAGACCCGCCCTCCCTGGACCCTACACGGGGATAAACCGTGGTAACAAGCAGACCCACCCTCCCGGGGCCCTACACAGGGAGAAACCGGGGTAACAAGCAGACCCACCCTCCCTGGACCCTACACAGGGACAAACCGAGGTAACAGGCAGACCCACCCTCCCTGGACCCTACACAGGGACAAACCGGGGTAACAAGCAGACCCACCCTCCCTGGACCCTACACGGGGACAAACCGGGGTAACAAGCAGACCCACCCTCACTGGACCCTACACAGTGACAAACCCGGGTAACAAGCAGACCCACCCTCCCTGGACCCTACACAGGGAGAAACCGGGATAACAATCAGACCCACCATCCCTGGACCCTACACGGGGAGAAACCGTGGTAACAAGCAGACCCGCCCTCCCTGGACCCTACACGGGGAGAAACCGGGGTAACAAGCAGACCCACCCTCCCGGGGCCCTACACAGGGAGAAACCTGGGTAACAAGCAGACCCATCCTTCCTGGACCCTACACGGGGAGAAACCGGGGTCACAAGCAGACCCGCCCTCCCTGGACCCTACACGGGGAGAAACCGGGGTAACAAGCAGACCCATCCTTCCTGGACCCTACACGGGGAGAAACCGGGGTAACAAGCAGACCCACCCTCCCTGGACCCTACACGAAGAGAAACCGAGGTCACGAGCAGACCCACCCTCCCTGGAAGACCTGTGAACCAAGAGAGGAATGGGACCTCCTCACCCCCCTCCCCCATTATCAGAAAGAAATTGAGAAAGGCAGCAGGGTGGTGCAGTGGTTAGCACAGCTGTCTCAGGGCGCCGATGTTCCAAGTTCAATCCCTTCTCTGGGTCACTGCCCGTGTGGAGTTTGCACATTCTGCAAACATTCCGAATTTCCTTAGTTTCCTGAGGAAGGATAGGCGTTGTTGTTCTTTCTTGGACGTAGCGTCGACGTGGGTGGACCAGGACAGATTGTTGATGATGTTTACACCTAGGAATTTGAAGCTGTTAACCATCTCCACCTCGGCCCCGTTGATACTGACAGGGGCACTTTGCTTCCTGAAATCAATAATCAGCTCTTTAGTTTTGCTGGTGTTGAGGGATAGGTTGTTGTCGCTTCACCACTCCACTAGACTCTCTATAGCCCTCCTGTTTTCTGTCTCATCGTTGTTTGAGATCCGGCCCACTATGGTCGTGTCGTCAGCAAACGTGCAGATTAAGTTTGAGCCAAATCTTGTCACGCAGTCGTGTATGAGCAGGGAGTATAGCAGGGGTCTAAGTACACAGCCTTGCGGGCCCCGGTATTGAGAACTATTGTGAAGGAGGTGCTGTTGTTTATTCTTACTGAGTGTGGTCTGTGGGTCAGAAAGTCGAGGATCCAGTTGCAGAGAGAGGAGCCAAGTCCTAGGTTTTAGAGCTTTGATATGAGCTTGGATAGGATTATGGTGTTGTATGCAGAGCTGTAGTCAATGAACAGGAGTCTGATGTAGGAGTCCCTGCTATCAAGATGCTCCAGGGATGAGTGTCGGCCCATGGAGATGGCGTCTGCTGTGGACCGGCTGCGGTGATGGGCGAATTGCAGTGGATGTAGGCATTCTGGGAGTATGGAGTTCATGTGACCACCCTCTCGAAGCGCTTCATTGCGTTCGATGCCAGGGCCAGTGGACAATTGTCCTTGAGGCACGTTACCTGGCACGTCTTTGGCACCGGCATGATGGTGGTCTTCTTGAAGCAGGTGGGGATCTCGGAGCGGAGTATGCAACGGTTGAAGATGTCCTTGAACTAATCTGCCAGCTGGTCCGCGCAGGATCTGAGTGCACGACCAGGGACCCCGTCCGGGCCCGTCGCCTTCCGAGGGTTCACCTCTAAGTTCGCCGATCTGATTTAGGAAGGTGTGACGTTGTGTTTGGTGTGACCGGGGTTGCTGGGACAGTCGGCAGCGCTTTGATGGTGTCCTGCACGAACCGAGCATAGAATGCATTGAGCTCATCAGGGATGGGGCGCTGCTGCTGGACATTCTGTTCAGCTTCGCTTTGTAGCCCGGTATGATGATTATCCTGTTCCATTGTGAAATTTACTACTGAAATTGCTACCAGCCTGTCTTCAGACAGCGTATTCCAGATAATAACAATCCCCTGTCAGCATTTATCCAGTTCCAGTGTGAAATTTACGATTGAATCATCTCCCAGCCTGTCTTCAGACAGTGTATTCCAGATTATAACAATCCTCTGTCAGTATTTGTCCAGTTCCATTGTGAAACTTTCAGTTGAAACTGCTCTCATCGTGTTTTCAGACAGTGTATCCCAGATCCAACAACTCTGTATTAAATGTCCTATCAATATGCTCACGCCGTCTTTGATGAATTATTGTAAATCTTGTTACTGGTGCTGTTCCAGTGGAACCCTTTCTGCTCACTCTCTCTAAACTCCTTCCTAATTTGGAGTCCTCTGTGAAATTGCTCTTTAAATTAAACTGATCTACAGATTACAATTCCAGTTCACTAATCCCCATATTTAACTGAAATCCTCCATCCCTGACAGCACTCCATTAAATATCCAGCACGGTAGCATGGTGGTTAACACTGTTGCTTCACAACCCCAGGATTCCAGGGTTCCAGGTTCGATTCCCAGCTTGGGTCACTGTCTGTGCGGAGCCTGCACGTTCTCCCCGTGTGTGCGTGGGTTTCCTGCGGGTGCTCCGGTTTCCTCCCACAGTCCAAAGATGTGCAGGTTAGGTGGATTGGCCAAGCTAAATTGTCCTGAGTGTCCAAAATTGCCCTTAGTGTTGGGTGGGGTTACTGGGTTATGGGGATAGGGTGGAGGTCTGGGCTTGGGTAGGGTGCTCTTTCCAAGAGCTGGTGTAGACTCGATGGGCCGAATGGCTTCCTTCTGCACTCTATATTCTATGAAATCCTTTGTTTTGTCTCCAAGATCCGATCCTCACATCCTTTTGTATATTTAGCGGCAGAACAAGAAGCAATTTCTCACTTATGGTCCTATCTATAAACCTAGTTATAACTCTATAGGCTATTGGCAAAGTATTAGAAAGTGGGCTTCAAATACTCAGGTGGTTGTTTTTGACCTGCGTAGTCCAGATGGGCCGAATGGCCTTTCTGTGCTCTGGACCTCGATGACTCTATGATCCGAACATCCTTCTTCTAGGAGTCTCCGCCTCTATTGATCAAGTTAAATATCTTCTGAGGTTTTTCCAATCTTATCACCATGACCTTCCAGTGCAAAGTGTCGACATGGACACGCTCCCTTCCTGTACACTTTTTAAACGTGTCCCGTTTGGTTTATATTTCCTGTCCTCAGACCTCCTCCCTAATGCATCACCCACACGACAGTGATTTAAATTTACTTTCCCCGTGACTCTCCCTTTCACAGATCTGGGAACAAGCTGCTGAAGATTGCTGCTACCCTGCTCACTGTGTCATTGCTGAGTGTCTGTCATTTGTGAATGTTGCAATTCTTTCCATTGAAGCCTATTTCAGCGAATTGTAGCTTGAAGAGCAATTGTTCGCATGTGGATCCCGAGTGAACATCAATGTCTCCTCCCCTCCTGTCTGAATAACTATCATTCACCGCTTCTCTCTGCTTTCTGTTTCTTTGCCAATATCACATTCACACTGTCACAGTCACAGACCCTTTAATCCACGGCTTTGGGACTCGATAACAACTTTAACAAATTACATTTGATCACAATATGGTCTAGTACATAAGTTCATATCAGTTCCCTCATTAATCCTCCAGTTATTTTGAAATATAACTGCAATAACAACATGCGATGTGTTCCCACGAATGTCGCCGTGTTTCTGGTCACATAACACCATTTCCTCGCGAAGGGGCAATATTCCTGTTGTCCATTCTGACCCCTAGAAATGTCCTGGTGACTAACATTATACTGACTGCTCTGTCACACCAGGGTTTATCCCTCTCTCTCCTTTTATAAACAGGATGGGACAGTGAAAGTGCCCCAGTCCCCTGGAACCACTCAGATATCAATGAGGATTGGGTATCAGTGTCAGTGTGTCCACTATTTCCACACACCATCGCTCAGTCACTGTCACACAGCCAATCCAGACCCGGCTAATCTTCTATTTCATTGTGATATAAAAATTGTTGGAATGAAAGGGGTTAACTGAGTCTGTTTGTTCAGTAACTGCGATTAATGTCAGTCTCTATGGATCTAACCGTGTCACTGGAGGGTTTCTATCTGCTATTAATAAGCGATTCATTTCACTCCGTTATCCAAACAGTCAGTGGGAGCGTCAACTCCAACACTGCCGGAGATCAGCGGCTCCAGAGAGACCGAGAGGAGGGAGCAGAATCTGGGAACTACCACAGGAACGTTACAGCAATGGATCAGAATCTGGAAACTACCCACAGGAACGTTACAGCAATAGATCAGAATCTGGTAACTACCCACAGGAACGTTACAGCAATGGATCAGAATCTGGGAACTATCCACAGGAACGTTACGGCAATGGATCAGAATCTGGGAACTATCCACAGGAACGTTACAGCAATGGATCAGAATCTGGGAACTATCCACAGGAACGTTACAGCAATGGATCAGAATCTGGGAACGATCCACAGGAACGTTACAGCAATGGACAGGAGTTTATCCTGGGGTCTTAAGTCGATTGCTCAAGATACTTTCCTTTCACCAGGTTGGATCGAAGATGTACTCTGGATAATTCAGGCGATTTATTTTCCCCTCCTTGCTGTTGTCGGTGTCCCTGGTAAGTTTCACTATCCAGTTGTTTATTGTATAAACTACTTTAAGTGTATTATTGCTCTGGAGATTTCCATCTTGGAAAGATTGAATGCATGTTCTTCACTTCCAGTCACTAATCTCAGTCCCTATCCAGTATCCACATACCGCTCTCTGGCAGAAATCGGAGACTGGGGTCACAATCTCCGTGCTCCCTTTGACACTGAAATTATGTATATCCAGATGTTCTATCTATTCCCAATACTGCCCACTTGCCATCGACTCATCCCAGCCGCAGAATATTACATCATCTGTGTCTGTGTCAAATCCAGACTCGGCTATTGCGATTAAATTCTAGTCACCCAATTGCTGTTATAAATCTTCATGAAGCACAGTTCACCCCCAACTCTGCTGCCCATATCCTAACCCACACCCGATGCCAGTCACGAACCATCCCTCTGCTCACTGATCGACATTGGTTCCCAATCTGGCAGCATCTCAATATCAATGTTCTCATTCTGTGATTGAAATTCTCCACAGTCTCACACAATAATTTATACCATTTCCAACGAAAGTGAAAACAGTTAATTTTCATTCAATGTCCAGTTCTGCTACAGGAAAGTTAGTGGAGGTGATGCGGATGATTTTCTGGAGTTTGTGTTATTGGGAAGTCAGTGGAGGTGATGTGGATGCGTTTCTGAAGTTTGTGTTATTGGGAAGATAGTGGAGGTGATGTGGATGGGATTCTGGAGGTTGAGTTATTGGGAAGTTAGTGGAGGTGATCAGGATGGTTTCTGGAGTTTCGGTCATTAGAAAGTTAGGGGAGGTGTTGAGAATGGATTTCTGGACGTTGTGTTATTGGGGAATTAATGGAGGTGATGTCCATATGTTTCTGGAGGTTATCTTATTGGGGAATTAGTGGAGGTCATGTGAATGCTTTCGCAGAGGTTGTGTTAGTGGAGGTGTTGGTGCATGGGTTTCTGGAGGTTGTGTCATTGGGAAGTTAGTGGAGGTGATGAGGCTGTGTTTCAGGAGGTTGTGTTATTGGGAAGTTAGTAGAGGTGCTGTGGATGTATTTCTGGAGATGTGTTATTGGGAGGTTCGTGGAGCTGATGTGGATGCGTTTCTGGAGGTTGTGTTATTGGGAAGTTAGTGGAGGTGATGTGGATGTGTTTCTGGAGATTGTGTTATTGGGAAGATAGTGGAGGTGGTGTGGATGGGTTTCTGGAGGTTGTGTTATTGGGAAGTTAGTGGAGGTGATGTGGATGGGTTTCTGAAGGTTGTGTTATTGGGGAGTTAATGGAGGTGATGAGGATGTGTTTCTGGAGATTGTGTTATTGGGAAGTTAGTGGAGGTGAAGTGGATATCTTTCTGGAGGTTGTGTTATTGGGAAGGTAGTGGAGGGTTTGAGGATGTGTTTCTGGAGATGTGTTATTGAGAAGTTAGTGGAGGTGATGAGGATGTGTGTCTGGAGGTTGTGTCATTGGGAAGGTAGTGGAGGTGATGAGGATGTGTTTCTGGAGGTGGCGTTATTGGGAAGTTAATGGAGGTGATGATGATGTGTTTCTGGAGATTGTGTTATTGGGAAGTTAGTGGAGGTGAAGTGGATGTCTTTCTGGAGGTTGTGTTATTGGGAAGGTAGTGGAGGTTTTGAGGATGTGGTTCTGGAGATGTGTTATTGAGAAGTTAGTGGAGGTGATGTGGAAGTGTTTCTGGAGGTTGTGTTATTGGGAAGTTAGAGGAGGTGATGTAGATGTTTTTCTGGTGGTTGTGTTATTGGGACCTTAGTGGAGGTGATTTGGATGTGTTTCTGGTGGTTTCATTATTGAGGAGTTAGTGGAGGTGATGTGGATGTGTTTCTGGAGATTGTGTTATTGGGAAGTTAGTGGAGGTGAAGTGAATATCTTTCTGGAGGTTGTGTTATTGGGATGTTAGTGGAGGTGATGAGGATGTGTTTCTGGAGATGTGTTATTGGGAGGTTCGTAGAGCTGATGTGGATGCGTTTCTGGAGGTTGTGTTATTGGGAAGTTGGTGGTGATGAGGCTGTGGTACTTGTGGTTGTGTTATTGGGAGGTTAGTGGAGGTGATGTGGATATGTTTCTGGAGATTGTGTTATTGGGAAGTTAGTGGAGGTGGTGTGGATGGGATTCTGGAGGTTGTGTTATTGGGGAGTTAGTGGACGTGATGTGGATGGGTTTCTCGACGGTGTGTTATTGTGAAGTTCGTGGAAGTGATGAGGATGTGTTTCTGGAGATTGTATTACTGGGAAGTTAGTGGAGGTGAAGTGGATATCTTTCTGGAGGTTGTGTTATTGGGAAGGTAGTGGAGGCTTTGAGGATGTGTTTCTGGAGATGTGTTATTGAGAAGTTAGTGGAGGTGATGTGGATGTGTTTCTGGAGGTTGTGTTATTGGGAAGTTAATGGAGGTAATGAAGATGTGTTTCTTTAGGTTGTATTATTGGGAAGTTAGTAGAGGTGATGTGGATGTGTTTCTGGATGTTGTGTTACTGGGAAGTTAGAGGAGGTGATGTAGAGGTGTATCTGGTGGTTGTTATTGGGACATTAGTGGAGGTGATTTGGATGTGTTTCTGGTGGTTTCATTATTGAGGAGTTAGTGGAGGTGATGTGGATGTGTTTCTGGAGGTTGTGTTATTGGGAAGTTAGTGGAGGTGAAGTGGATGTGTTTCTGGAGGTTGTGTTATTGGGAAGTTAATGGAGGTAATGAAGATGTGTTTCTGGAGGTTGTGTTATTGGGGAGTTAGTGGAGGTGATGAGGATGGGTTTCTGCAGGTTGAGTTATTGGGAAGATAGTGGAGTTGAAGTGGAGGGATTTCTGGTGATTCTATATTCGAGGACTAAGTGGAGTTGAGTGGATGAGTTTCTGGAGTTTGTGTAATGTGGTAGTTAGTGGAGGTGATGAGAATGGATTTCTGGAGGTTGTTTTATTGGGGAGTTAATGGAAGTGATGTGGATGTGTTTCTGAAGGTTGTCTTTTGGGGAGTTAGTGGAGGTGATGTGAATGGGATACTGGAGGTCGTATTTTTGTGACGTTTGTGGAGATGATGTGAATGCTTTAGCAGAGGTTGTGTTACTGGGAAGTTAGTGGAGGTGCCTGTGAATGGGTTTCTGGAGGTTGTGTCATTGGGAAGATATCAGAGGCGATGAGGGCGGGTTTCTGGAGGTTGTGTTGGGAAATTCGTGGAGGAGACGAGGATGTGTTTCTGGAGGTTGTGTTATTGGAAAGATAGTGGCGGTAAGGTGAATGTGTATCTGGAGGTTGTGTTATTGGGATGTTAATGGAGGTAATGAGGATTGTTTCTGGAGGTTGTGCTATTGGGAAGATATTGGCGGTAAGGTGAATGTGTATCTGGAGGTTGTGTTATTGGGATGTTAATGGAGGTAATGAGGATGTGTTTCTGGAGGTTTAGTTAATGGGAAGGTAGTGGAGGTCAACGTAGTATGTCCCTGGATGTTGTGTTATTGGGGAGTTAATGGAGGTGATGTGGATGTGTTTCTGGAGATTGTCTAATTGGGGAGCTAGTGGAGGTGAAGTGAATGGGTTCCTTCAGGTTGTTGTATTGGGAGGTTAGTGGAGATGATGTGAATGCTTTAGCTGAGATTGTGTTTGTGGGAAGTTAGTGGCGGTGATGAGGATGGGTTTCTGGAGGTTTTGGAGGGAGGTTCGGTAAGGAGATGAGGATGTGTTTCTGGAGGTTGTATCATTGGGAGGTTAGTGGAGATGTAGTGAATGTGTATCTGGAGGTTGTGTTATTGAGAAGTTAGTGGAGGTAAAGTGAATGTGGTTCTGGAGGTTGTGTTATTGGGAAATTAATGGAGGTAACGAGGATGTGTTTCTGGAGGTTGTGTTCTTGGGATGTTCGTGGAGGAGATGAGGATGGGTTTCTGGAGGTTGTGTTTTTGGGAAGTTAGTGGAGGTGATGTCGATGTGTTTCTGGGGGTTGTGTTATTGGGAAGTTAGTGGTGGTGATGAGGATGTGGTTCTGGTGGTTGTGTTATTGGGAAGTTAGTGGAGGTGAAGTGGATGTGTTTCTGGAGGTTGTGTTATTGGGAAGTTAATGGAGGTAATGAAGATGTGTTTCTGGAGGTTGTGTTATTGGGGAGTTAGTGGAGGTGATGAGGATGGGTTTCTGCAGGTTGAGTTATTGGGAAGAAAGTGGAGTTGAAGTGGAGGGATTTCTGGCGATTCTATATTCGAGGACTAAGTGGAGTTGAGTGGATGAGTTTCTGGAGTTTGGGTCATGTGGTAGTTAGTGGAGGTGATGAGAATGGATTTCTGGAGGTTGTTTTATTGGGGAGTTAATGGAAGTGATGTGGATGTGTTTCTGGAGGTTGTCTTTTGGGCAGTTAGTGGAGGTGATGTGAATGGGATACTGGAGGTTGTATTTTTGTGACGTTTGTGGAGATGATGTGAATGCTTTAGTAGAGGTTGTGTTACTGGGAAGTTAGTGGAGGTGCCTGTGAATGGGTTTCTGGAGGTTGTGTCATTGGGAAGATATCAGAGGCGATGAGGGCGGGTTTCTGGAGGTTGTGTTGGGAAATTCGTGGAGGAGACGAAGATGTGTTTCTGGAGGTTGTGTTATTGGAAAGATAGTGGCGGTAAGGTGAATGTGTATCTGGAGGTTGTGTTATTGGGATGTTAATGGAGGTAATGAGGATTGTTCCTGGAGATTGTGCTATTGGGAAGATATTGGCGGTAAGGTGAGTGTGTATCTGGAGGTTGTGTTATTGGGATGTTAATGGAGGTAATGAGGATGTGTTTCTGGAGGTTTAGTTAATGGGAAGGTAGTGGAGGTCAACGTAGTATGTCCCTGGATGTTGTGTTATTGGGGAGTTAATGGAGGTGATGTGGATGTGTTTCTGGAGATTGTCTAATTGGGGAGCTAGTGGAGGTGAAGTGAATGGGTTCCTTCAGGTTGTTTTATTGGGAGGTTAGTGGAGATGATGTGAATGCTTTAGCTGAGATTGTGTTTGTGGGAAGTTAGTGGCGGTGATGAGGATGGGTTTCTGGAGGTTTTGGAGGGAGGTTCGGTAAGGAGATGAGGATGTGTTTCTGGAGGTTGTATCATTGGGAGGTTAGTGGAGATGTAGTGAATGTGTATCTGGAGGTTGTGTTATTGAGAAGTTAGTGGAGGTAAAGTGAATGTGGTTCTGGAGGTTGTGTTATTGGGAAATTAATGGAGGTAACGAGGATGTGTTTCTGGAGGTTGTGTTCTTGGGATGTTCGTGGAGGAGATGAGGATGGGTTTCTGGAGGTTGTGTTTTTGGGAAGTTAGTGGGGGTGGTGAGGATGTGTTTCTGGAGATGTGTTATTTGGAGGTTAGTGGAGGTGATGTCGATGTGTTTCTGGGGGTTGTGTTATTGGGAAGTTAGGGGTGGTGATGAGGATGTGGTTCTGGTGGTTGTGTTATTGGGAAGTAAGTGGAGGTGTTGAGGATGTGTTCCTGGAGTTTGTGTTATTGGGAAGTAAATGGAGTTGATGAGGATGTGTTTCTGGGGGTTGTGTTATTGGGAAGTTAGTGGAGGTGATGAGGATGTGTTTCTGGAGGTTGTGTGATTGGGAAGCTAATGGAGGTGATGTGGATGTGTTTCTGGGGGTTGTGTTATTGGGAAGTTAGTGGAGGTAAAGTGAAAGTGTTTCTGGAGGTTGTGTTGTTGGGAAGTTAGTGGAGGTGATGAGGATGTGTTTCTGGAGGTTGTGTCACTGGGAAGTTAATGGAGGTAACGAGGATGTGTTTCTGGAGGTTGTGTTCTTGGGATGCTGGTGGAGGTAATGAGGATGGGTTTCTAGGGGATGAGTTTTTGGGAAGCTAGTGGACATGAAGAGGATGGATTTCTGGTGCTTTTATAATTGTGGACTTAGTGGAGTTGATGAGGATGTGTTTCTGGAGTTTGTGTTGTTGGGAAGTTAGTGGCGGTGATCAGCATTGCTTTCTGGAGTTTGGGTCATTAGGAAGTTAGAGGAAGATGAGAATGGACTTCTGGAGGTTGTGTTGGGAAGTTCGTGGAGGTGAAGTGGATGTGTTTCTGGAGGTTGTGTTATTGGAAAGATAGTGGCGGTAAGGTGAATGTGTATCTGGAGGTTGTGTTATTGGGATGTTAATGGAGGTAATGAGGATTGTTTCTGGAGGTTGTGCTATTGGGAAGATATTGGCGGTAAGGTGAATGTGTATCTGGAGGTTGTGTTATTGGGATGTTAATGGAGGTAATGAGGATGTGTTTCTGGAGGTTTAGTTAATGGGAAGGTAGTGGAGGTCAACGTAGTATGTCCCTGGATGTTGTGTTATTGGGGAGTTAATGGAGGTGATGTGGATGTGTTTCTGGAGATTGTCTAATTGGGGAGCTAGTGGAGGTGAAGTGAATGGGTTCCTTCAGGTTGTTGTATTGGGAGGTTAGTGGAGATGATGTGAATGCTTTAGCTGAGATTGTGTTTGTGGGAAGTTAGTGGCGGTGATGAGGATGGGTTTCTGGAGGTTTTGGAGGGAGGTTCGGTAAGGAGATGAGGATGTGTTTCTGGAGGTTGTATCATTGGGAGGTTAGTGGAGATGTAGTGAATGTGTATCTGGAGGTTGTGTTATTGAGAAGTTAGTGGAGGTAAAGTGAATGTGGTTCTGGAGGTTGTGTTATTGGGAAATTAATGGAGGTAACGAGGATGTGTTTCTGGAGGTTGTGTTCTTGGGCTGTTCGTGGAGGAGATGAGGATGGGTTTCTGGAGGTTGTGTTTTTGGGAAGTTAGTGGAGGTGATGTCGATGTGTTTCTGGGGGTTGTGTTATTGGGAAGTTAGTGGTGGTGATGAGGATGTGGTTCTGGTGGTTGTGTTATTGGGAAGTTAGTGGAGGTGAAGTGGATGTGTTTCTGGAGGTTGTGTTATTGGGAAGTTAATGGAGGTAATGAAGATGTGTTTCTGGAGGTTGTGTTATTGGGGAGTTAGTGGAGGTGATGAGGATGGGTTTCTGCAGGTTGAGTTATTGGGAAGATAGTGGAGTTGAAGTGGAGGGATTTCTGGTGATTCTATATTCGAGGACTAAGTGGAGTTGAGTGGATGAGTTTCTGGAGTTTGTGTAATGTGGTAGTTAGTGGAGGTGATGAGAATGGATTTCTGGAGGTTGTTTTATTGGGGAGTTAATGGAAGTGATGTGGATGTGTTTCTGAAGGTTGTCTTTTGGGGAGTTAGTGGAGGTGATGTGAATGGGATACTGGAGGTCGTATTTTTGTGACGTTTGTGGAGATGATGTGAATGCTTTAGCAGAGGTTGTGTTACTGGGAAGTTAGTGGAGGTGCCTGTGAATGGGTTTCTGGAGGTTGTTTCATTGGGAAGATATCAGAGGCGATGAGGGCGGGTTTCTGGAGGTTGTGTTGGGAAATTCGTGGAGGAGACGAGGATGTGTTTCTGGAGGTTGTGTTATTGGAAAGATAGTGGCGGTAAGGTGAATGTGTATCTGGAGGTTGTGTTATTGGGATGTTAATGGAGGTAATGAGGATTGTTTCTGGCGGTTGTGCTATTGGGAAGATATTGGCGGTAAGGTGAATGTGTATCTGGAGGTTGTGTTATTGGGATGTTAATGGAGGTAATGAGGATGTGTTTCTGGAGGTTTAGTTAATGGGAAGGTAGTGGAGGTCAACGTAGTATGTCCCTGGATGTTGTGTTATTGGGGAGTTAATGGAGGTGATGTGGATGTGTTTCTGGAGATTGTCTAATTGGGGAGCTAGTGGAGGTGAAGTGAATGGGTTCCTTCAGGTTGTTGTATTGGGAGGTTAGTGGAGATGATGTGAATGCTTTAGCTGAGATTGTGTTTGTGGGAAGTTAGTGGCGGTGATGAGGATGGGTTTCTGGAGGTTTTGGAGGGAGGTTCGGTAAGGAGATGAGGATGTGTTTCTGGAGGTTGTATCATTGGGAGGTTAGTGGAGATGTAGTGAATGTGTATCTGGAGGTTGTGTTATTGAGAAGTTAGTGGAGGTAAAGTGAATGTGGTTCTGGAGGTTGTGTTATTGGGAAATTAATGGAGGTAACGAGGATGTGTTTCTGGAGGTTGTGTTCTTGGGCTGTTCGTGGAGGAGATGAGGATGGGTTTCTGGAGGTTGTGTTTTTGGGAAGTTAGTGGAGGTGATGTCGATGTGTTTCTGGGGGTTGTGTTATTGGGAAGTTAGTGGTGGTGATGAGGATGTGGTTCTGGTGGTTGTGTTATTGGGAAGTTAGTGGAGGTGAAGTGGATGTGTTCCTGGAGGTTGTGTTATTGGGAAGTTAATGGAGGTAATGAAGATGTGTTTCTGGAGGTTGTGTTATTGGGGAGTTAGTGGAGGTGATGAGGATGGGTTTCTGCAGGTTGAGTTATTGGGAAGAAAGTGGAGTTGAAGTGGAGGGATTTCTGGCGATTCTATATTCGAGGACTAAGTGGAGTTGAGTGGATGAGTTTCTGGAGTTTGGGTCATGTGGTAGTTAGTGGAGGTGATGAGAATGGATTTCTGGAGGTTGTTTTATTGGGGAGTTAATGGAAGTGATGTGGATGTGTTTCTGGAGGTTGTCTTTTGGGCAGTTAGTGGAGGTGATGTGAATGGGATACTGGAGGTTGTATTTTTGTGACGTTTGTGGAGATGATGTGAATGCTTTAGCAGAGGTTGTGTTACTGGGAAGTTAGTGGAGGTGCCTGTGAATGGGTTTCTGGAGGTTGTGTCATTGGGAAGATATCAGAGGCGATGAGGGCGGGTTTCTGGAGGTTGTGTTGGGAAATTCGTGGAGGAGACGAAGATGTGTTTCTGGAGGTTGTGTTATTGGAAAGATAGTGGCGGTAAGGTGAATGTGTATCTGGAGGTTGTGTTATTGGGATGTTAATGGAGGTAATGAGGATTGTTCCTGGAGATTGTGCTATTGGGAAGATATTGGCGGTAAGGTGAGTGTGTATCTGGAGGTTGTGTTATTGGGATGTTAATGGAGGTAATGAGGATGTGTTTCTGGAGGTTTAGTAAATGGGAAGGTAGTGGAGGTCAACGTAGTATGTCCCTGGATGTTGTGTTATTGGGGAGTTAATGGAGGTGATGTGGATGTGTTTCTGGAGATTGTCTAATTGGGGAGCTAGTGGAGGTGAAGTGAATGGGTTCCTTCAGGTTGTTTTATTGGGAGGTTAGTGGAGATGATGTGAATGCTTTAGCTGAGATTGTGTTTGTGGGAAGTTAGTGGCGGTGATGAGGATGGGTTACTGGAGGTTTTGGAGGGAGGTTCGGTAAGGAGATGAGGATGTGTTTCTGGAGGTTGTATCATTGGGAGGTTAGTGGAGATGTAGTGAATGTGTATCTGGAGGTTGTGTTATTGAGAAGTTAGTGGAGGTAAAGTGAATGTGGTTCTGGAGGTTGTGTTATTGGGAAATTAATGGAGGTAACGAGGATGTGTTTCTGGAGGTTGTGTTCTTGGGATGTTCGTGGAGGAGATGAGGATGGGTTTCTGGAGGTTGTGTTTTTGGGAAGTTAGTGGGGGTGGTGAGGATGTGTTTCTGGAGATGTGTTATTTGGAGGTTAGTGGAGGTGATGTCGATGTGTTTCTGGGGGTTGTGTTATTGGGAAGTTAGGGGTGGTGATGAGGATGTGGTTCTGGTGGTTGTGTTATTGGGAAGTAAGTGGAGGTGTTGAGGATGTGTTCCTGGAGTTTGTGTTATTGGGAAGTAAATGGAGTTGATGAGGATGTGTTTCTGGGGGTTGTGTTATTGGGAAGTTAGTGGAGGTGATGAGGATGTGTTTCTGGAGGTTGTGTGATTGGGAAGCTAATGGAGGTGATGTGGATGTGTTTCTGGGGGTTGTGTTATTGGGAAGTTAGTGGAGGTAAAGTGAAAGTGTTTCTGGAGGTTGTGTTGTTGGGAAGTTAGTGGAGGTGATGAGGATGTGTTTCTGGAGGTTGTGTCACTGGGAAGTTAATGGAGGTAACGAGGATGTGTTTCTGGAGGTTGTGTTCTTGGGATGCTGGTGGAGGTAATGAGGATGGGTTTCTAGGGGATGAGTTTTTGGGAAGCTAGTGGACATGAAGAGGATGGATTTCTGGTGCTTTTATAATTGTGGACTTAGTGGAGTTGATGAGGATGTGTTTCTGGAGTTTGTGTTGTTGGGAAGTTAGTGGCGGTGATCAGCATTGCTTTCTGGAGTTTGGGTCATTAGGAAGTTAGAGGAAGATGAGAATGGACTTCTGGAGGTTGTGTTGGGAAGTTCGTGGAGGTGAAGTGGATGTGTTTCTGGAGGTTGTGTTATTGGAAAGATAGTGGCGGTAAGGTGAATGTGTATCTGGAGGTTGTGTTATTGGGATGTTAATGGAGGTAATGAGGATTGTTTCTGGAGGTTGTGCTATTGGGAAGATATTGGCGGTAAGGTGAATGTGTATCTGGAGGTTGTGTTATTGGGATGTTAATGGAGGTAATGAGGATGTGTTTCTGGAGGTTTAGTTAATGGGAAGGTAGTGGAGGTCAACGTAGTATGTCCCTGGATGTTGTGTTATTGGGGAGTTAATGGAGGTGATGTGGATGTGTTTCTGGAGATTGTCTAATTGGGGAGCTAGTGGAGGTGAAGTGAATGGGTTCCTTCAGGTTGTTGTATTGGGAGGTTAGTGGAGATTATGTGAATGCTTTAGCTGAGATTGTGTTTGTGGGAAGTTAGTGGCGGTGATGAGGATGGGTTTCTGGAGGTTTTGGAGGGAGGTTCGGTAAGGAGATGAGGATGTGTTTCTGGAGGTTGTATCATTGGGAGGTTAGTGGAGATGTAGTGAATGTGTATCTGGAGGTTGTGTTATTGAGAAGTTAGTGGAGGTAAAGTGAATGTGGTTCTGGAGGTTGTGTTATTGGGAAATTAATGGAGGTAACGAGGATGTGTTTCTGGAGGTTGTGTTCTTGGGATGTTCGTGGAGGAGATGAGGATGGGTTTCTGGAGGTTGTGTTTTTGGGAAGTTAGTGGAGGTGATGTCGATGTGTTTCTGGGGGTTGTGTTATTGGGAAGTTAGTGGTGGTGATGAGGATGTGGTTCTGGTGGTTGTGTTATTGGGAAGTTAGTGGAGGTGAAGTGGATGTGTTTCTGGAGGTTGTGTTATTGGGAAGTTAATGGAGGTAATGAAGATGTGTTTCTGGAGGTTGTGTTATTGGGGAGTTAGTGGAGGTGATGAGGATGGGTTTCTGCAGGTTGAGTTATTGGGAAGAAAGTGGAGTTGAAGTGGAGGGATTTCTGGCGATTCTATATTCGAGGACTAAGTGGAGTTGAGTGGATGAGTTTCTGGAGTTTGGGTCATGTGGTAGTTAGTGGAGGTGATGAGAATGGATTTCTGGAGGTTGTTTTATTGGGGAGTTAATGGAAGTGATGTGGATGTGTTTCTGGAGGTTGTCTTTTGGGCAGTTAGTGGAGGTGATGTGAATGGGATACTGGAGGTTGTATTTTTGTGACGTTTGTGGAGATGATGTGAATGCTTTAGTCGAGGTTGTGTTACTGGGAAGTTAGTGGAGGTGCCTGTGAATGGGTTTCTGGAGGTTGTGTCATTGGGAATATATCAGAGGCGATGAGGGCGGGTTTCTGGAGGTTGTGTTGGGAAATTCGTGGAGGAGACGAAGATGTGTTTCTGGAGGTTGTGTTATTGGAAAGATAGTGGCGGTAAGGTGAATGTGTATCTGGAGGTTGTGTTATTGGGATGTTAATGGAGGTAATGAGGATTGTTCCTGGAGATTGTGCTATTGGGAAGATATTGGCGGTAAGGTGAGTGTGTATCTGGAGGTTGTGTTATTGGGATGTTAATGGAGGTAATGAGGATGTGTTTCTGGAGGTTTAGTTAATGGGAAGGTAGTGGAGGTCAACGTAGTATGTCCCTGGATGTTGTGTTATTGGGGAGTTAATGGAGGTGATGTGGATGTGTTTCTGGAGATTGTCTAATTGGGGAGCTAGTGGAGGTGAAGTGAATGGGTTCCTTCAGGTTGTTTTATTGGGAGGTTAGTGGAGATGATGTGAATGCTTTAGCTGAGATTGTGTTTGTGGGAAGTTAGTGGCGGTGATGAGGATGGGTTTCTGGAGGTTTTGGAGGGAGGTTCGGTAAGGAGATGAGGATGTGTTTCTGGAGGTTGTATCATTGGGAGGTTAGTGGAGATGTAGTGAATGTGTATCTGGAGGTTGTGTTATTGAGAAGTTAGTGGAGGTAAAGTGAATGTGGTTCTGGAGGTTGTGTTATTGGGAAATTAATGGAGGTAACGAGGATGTGTTTCTGGAGGTTGTGTTCTTGGGATGTTCGTGGAGGAGATGAGGATGGGTTTCTGGAGGTTGTGTTTTTGGGAAGTTAGTGGGGGTGGTGAGGATGTGTTTCTGGAGATGTGTTATTTGGAGGTTAGTGGAGGTGATGTCGATGTGTTTCTGGGGGTTGTGTTATTGGGAAGTTAGGGGTGGTGATGAGGATGTGGTTCTGGTGGTTGTGTTATTGGGAAGTAAGTGGAGGTGTTGAGGATGTGTTCCTGGAGTTTGTGTTATTGGGAAGTAAATGGAGTTGATGAGGATGTGTTTCTGGGGGTTGTGTTATTGGGAAGTTAGTGGAGGTGATGAGGATGTGTTTCTGGAGGTTGTGTGATTGGGAAGCTAATGGAGGTGATGTGGATGTGTTTCTGGGGGTTGTGTTATTGGGAAGTTAGTGGAGGTAAAGTGAAAGTGTTTCTGGAGGTTGTGTTGTTGGGAAGTTAGTGGAGGTGATGAGGATGTGTTTCTGGAGGTTGTGTCACTGGGAAGTTAATGGAGGTAACGAGGATGTGTTTCTGGAGGTTGTGTTCTTGGGATGCTGGTGGAGGTAATGAGGATGGGTTTCTAGGGGATGAGTTTTTGGGAAGCTAGTGGACATGAAGAGGATGGATTTCTGGTGCTTTTATAATTGTGGACTTAGTGGAGTTGATGAGGATGTGTTTCTGGAGTTTGTGTTGTTGGGAAGTTAGTGGCGGTGATCAGCATTGCTTTCTGGAGTTTGGGTCATTAGGAAGTTAGAGGAAGATGAGAATGGACTTCTGGAGGTTGTGTTGGGAAGTTCGTGGAGGTGAAGTGGATGTGTTTCTGGAGGTTGTGTTATTGGAAAGAGATTGTGTATGTGGGCAGTTAGTGGATGTGCTGGTGCATGGGTTTCTGGAGGTTGTGTCATTTGGTAGTTAGTGGAGGTGATGAGGATGGGTTTCTGGAGGTTGTGTTTTTGGGAAGTTAGTGGAGGTGATGTCGATGTGTTTCTGGGGGTTGTGTTATTGGGAAGTTAGTGGTGGTGATGAGGATGTGGTTCTGGTGGTTGTGTTATTGGGAAGTTAGTGGAGGTGAAGTGGATGTGTTTCTGGAGGTTGTGTTATTGGGAAGTTAATGGAGGTAATGAAGATGTGTTTCTGGAGGTTGTGTTATTGGGGAGTTAGTGGAGGTGATGAGGATGGGTTTCTGCAGGTTGAGTTATTGGGAAGAAAGTGGAGTTGAAGCGGAGGGATTTCTGGCGATTCTATATTCGAGGACTAAGTGGAGTTGAGTGGATGAGTTTCTGGAGTTTGGGTCATGTGGTAGTTAGTGGAGGTGATGAGAATGGATTCCTGGAGGTTGTTTTATTGGGGAGTTAATGGAAGTGATGTGGATGTGTTTCTGGAGGTTGTCTTTTGGGGAGTTAGTGGAGGTGATGTGAATGGGATACTGGAGGTTGTATTTTTGTGACGTTTGTGGAGATGATGTGAATGCTTTAGCAGAGGTTGTGTTACTGGGAAGTTAGTGGAGGTGCCTGTGAATGGGTTTCTGGAGGTTGTGTCATTGGGAAGATATCAGAGGCGATGAGGGCGGGTTTCTGGAGGTTGTGTTGGGAAATTCGTGGAGGAGACGAGGATGTGTTTCTGGAGGTTGTGTTATTGGAAAGATAGTGGCGGTAAGGTGAATGTGTATCTGGAGGTTGTGTTATTGGGATGTTAATGGAGGTAATGAGGATTGTTTCTGGAGATTGTGCTATTGGAAAGATATTGGCGGTAAGGTGAATGTGTATCTGGAGGTTGTGTTATTGGGATGTTAATGGAGGTAATGAGGATGTGTTTCTGGAGGTTTAGTTAATGGGAAGGTAGTGGAGGTCAACGTAGTATGTCCCTGGATGTTGTGTTATTGGGGAGTTAATGGAGGTGATGTGGATGTGTTTCTGGAGATTGTCTAATTGGGGAGCTAGTGGAGGTGAAGTGAATGGGTTCCTTCAGGTTGTTTTATTGGGAGGTTAGTGGCGATGATGTGAATGCTTTAGCTGAGATTTTGTTTGTGGGAAGTTAGTGGCGGTGATGAGGATGGGTTTCTGGAGGTTTTTGAGGGAGGTTCGGTAAGGAGATGAGGATGTGTTTCTGGAGGTTGTATCATTGGGAGGTTAGTGGAGATGTAGTGAATGTGTATCTGGAGGTTGTGTTATTGAGAAGTTAGTGGAGGTAAAGTGAATGTGGTTCTGGAGGTTGTGTTATTGGGAAATTAATGGAGGTAACGAGGATGTGTTTCTGGAGATTGTGTTCTTGGGATGTTCGTGGAGGAGATGAGGATGGGTTTCTGGAGGTTGTGTTTTTGGGAAGTTAGTGGGGGTGGTGAGGATGTGTTTCTGGAGATGTGTTATTTGGAGGTTAGTGGAGGTGATGTCGATGTGTTTCTGGGGGTTGTGTTATTGGGAAGTTAGGGGTGGTGATGAGGATGTGGTTCTGGTGGTTGTGTTATTGGGAAGTAAGTGGAGGTGTTGAGGATGTGTTCCTGGAGTTTGTGTTATTGGGAAGTAAATGGAGTTGATGAGGATGTGTTTCTGGGGGTTGTGTTATTGGGAAGTTAGTGGAGGTGATGAGGATGTGTTTCTGGAGGTTGTGTGATTGGGAAGCTAATGGAGGTGATGTGGATGTGTTTCTGGGGGTTGTGTTATTGGGAAGTTAGTGGAGGTAAAGTGAAAGTGTTTCTGGAGGTTGTGTTGTTGGGAAGTTAGTGGAGGTGATGAGGATGTGTTTCTGGAGGTTGTGTCACTGGGAAGTTAATGGAGGTAACGAGGATGTGTTTCTGGAGGTTGTGTTCTTGGGATGCTGGTGGAGGTAATGAGGATGGGTTTCTAGGGGATGAGTTTTTGGGAAGCTAGTGGACATGAAGAGGATGGATTTCTGGTGCTTTTATAATTGTGGACTTAGTGGAGTTGATGAGGATGTGTTTCTGGAGTTTGTGTTGTTGGGAAGTTAGTGGCGGTGATCAGCATTGCTTTCTGGAGTTTGGGTCATTAGGAAGTTAGAGGAGGTGATGAGAATGGACTTCTGGAGGTTGTGTTGGGAAGTTCGTGGAGGTGAAGTGGATGTGTTTCTGGAGGTTGTGTTATTGGAAAGAGATTGTGTATGTGGGCAGTTAGTGGATGTGCTGGTGCATGGGTTTCTGGAGGTTGTGTCATTTGGTAGTTAGTGGAGGTGATGAGGATGGGTTTCAGGAGGTTGTGTTGGGAAGTTCGTGGCGGTGAAGTGAATGTGTACCTGTAGGTTGTGTTCTTGGGAAGTTAGTGGAGGTGAAGTGAATGTGTTGCTGGAAGTTGTGTTCTTGGGAAGTTAGTGGAGGTGAAGTAAATGTATTTCTGGAGGTTGTGTTATTGGGAAGTTAGTGGAGGAGAAGTGAATGTGTTGCTGGAAGTTGTGTTATTGGGGAGTTAGTGTAGGTGAAGTGAATGTGTTTCTGGAGGTTGTATTATTGGGACGTTAGTGGAGATGATGTGAATGCTTTAGCAGAGATTGTGTTTGTGGGAAGTTAGTGGAGGTGCTGGTGCATGGGTTTCTGGGGGTTGTGTTATTGGGAAGTTAGTGGAGGTGACGAGGATGGGTTTCTGGAGGTTGTGTTGAGATGTTCGTGGAGGAGGTGAGGATGGGTTTCTGGAGGTTGTGTTTTTGGGAAGTTACTGGGGGTGATGAGGATGTGTTTCTGGAGATGTGTTATTTGGAGGTTAGTGGAGGTGATGTCGATGTGTTTCTGGGGGTTGTGTTGTTGGGAAGTTAGTGGTGGTGATGAGGATGTGGTTCTGGTGGTTGTGTTATTGGGAAGTTAGTGGAGGTGTTGAGGATGTGTTCCTGGCGTTTATGTTATTGGGAAGTAAATGGAGTTGATGAGGATGTGTTTCTGGGGCTTGTGTTATTGGGAAGTTAGTGGAGGTGATGAGGATGTGTTTCTGGGGGTTGTGTTATTGGAAAGTTAGTGGAGGTGGTGTGGATGTGTTTCTGGAGTTTGTGTCATTGGGAAATTAGTGGAGGTGAAGTGGATGTGTTTCTGGAGGTTGTGTTATTGGAAAGTTAAGGAAGGCGATGAGGGTGTGTTTCCGGATGATGTGTAATTGGGAAGTTAGTGGAGGTGATGAGGGTGTGTTTCTGGAGGTTGTGTTATTGGGAAGTAAGTGGAGGTGATGTGGATGTGTTTCTGGAGGTTGTGTTATTGGGAAGTTAATGGCGGTGATGAGGATGTGTTTCTAGAAGGTGTGTTATTGGGAAGTTAGTGGCGATGATGTGGATGTGTTTCTGGAGCTTGTGTTATTGGGAAGATAATGGATGTAATGACGATGTGTTTCTGGAGGTTGTGTTATTGGGAGGTTAGTGGAGGTGATCAGCATTGCTTTCTGTAGTTTGGGTCATTAGGAGGTTAGTGGAGGTGATGAGAATGGATGTCTGGAGGTTGTGTTATTGGGGAGTTAATGGAGGTGATGTGGATGTGCTTCTGGTGGTTGTGTTATTGAAAGTTGGTGGAGGTGTTGAGAATGTGTTCTTGGAGTTTGTGTTATTGGGACGTTAATGGAGATGAAGTGAATGTGTTGCTGGAGGTTGTGTTCTTGGGAAATTAGTGAAGGTAATGGAGGTGGTGTGGATGTTCTTCTGGAGGTTGTCTAATTGGTGAGTTAGTGTAGGTGAAGTGAATGGGTTACTTGAGGTTTTATTATTGGGAGGTTATTGGAGATGATGTGAATGCTTTAGCTGAGATTGTGTTCGTGGGAAGTTAGTGGAGGTGATGAGGATGGGTTTCTGGAGGTTGTGGTGGGAGGTTCGTGGAGGAGATGAGGATGTGTTTCTGGAGGTTGTATCATAGGGAAGATAGTGGAGATGAAGTGAATGTGTATCTGGAGGTTGTGTTATTGGGAAGTTAGTGGAGATGAAATTAATGTGTTTCTGGAAGTTGTGTTCTTGGGAAATTAGTGAAGGTGATGTGGATGTGTTTCTGGAGCTTGTGTTATTGTGAAGTTAGTGGAGGCGTTGTGGATGTGTTTCTGGAGGTTGTGTTATTGGGAGGTTAGTGGAGGTGATGTGGATGTGTTTCTGGAGGTTGTGTTATTGGGAGGTTAGTGGAGGTGATGTGGATGTGTTTCTGGAGGCTGTGTTATTGGGAAGTTAATGGAGGTGATGAGGATGTGTTTATGGAGGTTGTATTATTGACAAGTTTGTGGAGGTGTTGTGGATGTGTTCCTTGGAGTTTGTGTTATTGGGTAGTTAATGGAGGTGATGAGGATGTGTTTCTGGAGGTTGTATTATTGGGAAATTAGTGGAGGTGATGAGGATGTGTTTCTGGAAGATGTGTTATTGGGAAGTTAGTGGAGGTGATGAGGATGTGTTTCTGGAGGTTGTGTTCTTGGGATGTTAGCGGTGGTTCTGTGGATAGGTTTCTGGAGATTGCGTGATTGGAATGTTCGTGGAGGTGATGAGGATGGGTTTCTGGTGGTTAAGTTATTGGGAAGCTAGTGGACATGAAGTGGATTGGTTTCTGGTGCTTCTATGATTGTGGACTCAGTGGAGTTTATGAGGATGTGATGTTGGGAAGTTAGTGGAGGTGATCACCATTGCTTTCTGGTGTTTGGGTCATTAGGAAATTAGTGGAGGTGATGATAATGGATTTCTGGACGTTGTGTTGGGAAGTTCGTGGAGGAGATGAGGATGCTTTTCTGGAGGTTGTATTATTGGGAAGTTAGTGGAGGTGAAGTGAATGGGTTACTGGCGGTTGTGTTATTGGGAAGTTAGTGGAGATGATGTGAATGCTTTAGCAGAGGTTGTGTTTCTGGGAAGTTAGTGGATGTGCTGGTGCATGGGTTCCTGGAGGTTGTGTCATTTGGAAGTTAGTGGAGTTGATGAGGATGGGTTTCTGGAGGTTTGTTGGGAAGGTCGTGGAGGAGTTGAGGATGTGTTTCTGGAGGTTGTATTATTGGTAAGTTAGTGGAGGTGAAGTGAATGTGTACCTGTAGGTTGTGTTCTTGGGAAGTTAGTGGAGGTGAAGTGAATGTGTTTCTGGAGGTTGTATTATTGGGACGTTAGTGGAGATGATGTGAATGCTTTAGCAGAGATTTAGTTTGTGGTAAGTTAGTTGAGGTGCTGGTGCATGGGTTTCTGGGGGTTGTGTCATTTGGAAGTTAGTGGAGGTGACGAGGAAGGATTTCTGGAGGTTGTGTTGAGATGTTCGTGGAGGAGATGAGGATGGGTTTCTGGAGATTGTGTTTTTGGGAAGTTAGTAGGGGTGATGAGGATGTGTTTCTGGATATGAGTTATTTGGTGGTTAGTGGAGGTGATGTCGATGTGTTTCTGGGGGTTGTGTTATTGGGAAGTTAGTGGTGGTGATGAGGATGTGGTTCTGGTGGTTGTGTTATTGGGACGTTAGTGGAGGTGTTGAGAATGTATTCCTGGAGTTTCTGTTATTGGGAAGTTAATGGAGTTGATGAGGATGTGTTTCTGGAGGTTGTGTTATTGGGAAGTTAGTGGAGGTGATGAGGATGTGTTTCTGGGGGTTGTGTTATTGGAAAGTTAGTGGTGGTGATTAGGATGTGGTTCTGGTGGTTGTGTTATTGGGAAGTTAGTGGAGGTGATGTGGATGATTTTCTGGAGTTTGTGTTATTGGGAAATTAGTGGAGGTGAAGTGGATGTGTTTCTGGAGGTTGTGTTATTGGGAAGTAAGTGGAGGTGATGTGGGTGTGTTTCTGGAGGTTGTGTCATTGGGAAGTTAGTGGAGGTGATGTGGATGTGTTTCTGGCGGTTGTGTTATTGGGAAGTTAATGGAGGTGATGAGGATGTGTTTCTGGAAGGTGTGTTATTGGGAAGTTAGTGGAGGTGATGTGGATGTGTTTCTGGTGCTTGTGTTATTGGGAAGCTAATGGATGTAATGACGATGTGTTTCTGGAGTTTGTATTATTGGGAAGTTAAATGAGGTTGTGTTTCTGGATGTTTTGTTAATGGGAACGTAGTGGAGGTGAACGAAATATGTTTCTGGAGGTTCTGTTATTGGGAAGTTAGTGAATGTGAAGTGGATGAGTTTCTGGAGGTTGTGTTATTGGGAAGATATTGGAGGTGAACTGAATATGTTTCTGGAGGTTGTGTTATTGGGAAGTAAGTGGAGCTGCAGGGGATGTGTTTCTGGAGGTTTCGTTATTGGAAAGGTAGTGGAGGTGAACTTAATATGTTCCTGGAGGTTGTGTTAATGGGAAGTTAGTGGAGGTGAAGTGGATGTGTTTCTGGAGGCTGTGTTATTGGGAGGTTAGTGGAGGTGATGAGAGTGGATGCCTGGAGTTTGTGTTATTGGGGAGTGAATGGAGGTGATGTGGATGTGTTTCTGGAGGTTGTCTAATTGGGGAGTTAGTGGATGTGAAGTGAATGGGTTACTTGAGGTTGTATTATTGGGAAGGTAGTGGAGATGGTGTGAATGCTTTAGCAGAGATTGTGTTTGTGGGAAGTTAGTGGAGGTGATGAGGATGGGTTTCTGGAGTTTGTATCCAATGGGAAGTTAGTGGAGATGAAGTGAATGTGTTTCTGGAGGTTGTGTTGTTGGGAAGTTAGTGGAGGTGCTGAGGATGTGTTCCTGGAGTTTGTGTTATTGGGAAGTTAATGGAGGTGATGAGGATGTGTTTCTGGAGATTGTCTTTTTAGGAAGTTAGTGGAGGTGATTAGCATGGGTTACTGGTGTTTGGGTCATTAGTAAGTTAGTGGAGGTGATAAGAATGGATTATTGGACGTTGTGTTGGAGAGTTAGTTGAGGAGATGAGGATGTGTTTCTGGAGGTTGTATTATTGGGAAGTTAGTGGAGGTGAAGTGAATGTGTTTATGGAGGTTGTGTTCTTGGGAAGTGAGTGGGGGTGATGAGGATGTTTTTCTGGAGGTTGTGTTCTTGGGAAGTTAGTGGAGGTGCAGTTGAGGTTTTTCTGGAGATGTGTTATTGGGAGGTTAGTGGAGGTGAAGTGAATGTGTTTCTGGAGTTTGTGTTGTTGGGAAGTTAGTGGAGGTGATGTGGATGTGTTTCGGGAGATTGTGTTATTGGGAAATTAATGGAGGCGATGAGGATGTGTTTCTGGATGGTGTGTTATTGGGAAGTGAGTGGAGGTGATGTGGATGTGTTTCTGGAGGTTGTGTTATTGCGATGTTAGTGGAGGTGATGTGAATGTTTTAGCAGAGGTTGTGTTATTCGGACGTTAGTGGAGGTTCTGTGGATATTGGGAAATTAGTGGAGGTGAAGTGAATGTGTTTCTGGAGTTTGTGTTGTTGGGAATTTAGTGGAGGTGATATGGTTGTGATTATGGAGGATGTGTTATTGGGAAGATAGTGGAGGTGATGCGGATGTGTTTCCGGAGATTGTGTTATTGGGAAATTAATGGAGATGATGCGGATGTGTTTCTGGAGGTTGTGTTATTGGAATGTTAGTGGAGGTGATGAGGATGGGTTTCTGGAGGTTGTGTTGGGAAGTTCGTGGAGGTGGTGAATGTGTATCTGGGGTTGTCTTATTGGGGAGTTAGTGCAGGCGAAGTGAATGGGTTACTGGAGGTTGTATTATTGGGAAGTTAGTGGAGATGATGTGAATGATTTAGCAGAGGTTGTGTTAGTGGGAAGTTAGTGGAGGTGCTGGTGCATGGGTTTCTGGAGGCTGTGTTATTGGGAAGTTAGTGGGGGTGATGAGGATTTTTTTCCGGAGGTTGTGTTATTGGGAAGTTAGTGGAGGTGTTGAGGATGTGTTTCTGGAGTTTGTGTTTTTGAGAAGTTAATGGAGGTGATGAGGATCCGTTTCTGGAGGTTGTGTTTTTGGGAAGTTCGTTGAGGTGCTATGGACGTCTTTCTGGAGATGTGTTATTGGGAGGTTTGTGGAGGTGATGTCGATGTGTTTCTGGAGGTTGCGTTATTGGGAAGTTAGTGGTGGTGATGATGATGCGGTTCTGGTGGTTGTGCTATTGGGTAGTTAGTGGAGGCGATGTGGATGTATTTCTGGAGTTTGTGTTATTGGGAAGTTAGTGGAGGTGATGTGGATGTATTTCTGGAGTTCGTGTAATTGGGAAGTTAGTAGAGGTGATGAGGATGTGATTCTGGAGGTTGTGTTATTGGGAGGTTAGTGGAGGTGATGTGGATGTGTTTCTGGAGGTTGTGTTATTGGGAGGTTAGTGAAGGTGATGTGGATGTTTTTCTGGAGGTTGCGTTATTGGGAACTTAGTGTTGGTGATGAGGATACGGTTCTGGTGGTTTTGTTATTGGGAGGTTAGTGGAGGTGATGTGGATGTGTTTCTGGAGTTTGTGTTATTGGGAAGTTAGTGGAGGTGAAGTGAATATGTTTCTGGAGGTTGTGTTATTGGGAAGTTAGTGGAGGTGAAGTGAATGCTTTAGCAGTTGTTGTGTTATTGGGAAGGTAGTGGAGGTGCAGCTGCATAGGTTTCTGGAGGTTGTGTCATTTGGAAGTTAGTGGAGTTGATGAGGATGGTTTTCTGGAGGTTGTGTTATTGGGAAGTTAGTGTAGGTGAAATGAATGTGTTTCTGGAGGTTGTGTTATTGGGACGTTAGTGGAGGTGATGACGATGTGTTTCTAGAAGTTGTGTTATTGGGACGTCAGTGGAGCTGAAGTGAATGTATATCTGGAGGTTGTGGTATTGGAAAGTTAGTGGGGGGGGGGGGTGAGGATGTGATTCTGGAAGTTGTGTTATTGGGAAGTTAGTGGAGGTGAAGAGGATGTGTTTCTGGAGGTTGTTTTATTGGGAGGTTAGTGGAGTTGATGAGGATGTGTTTCTGGAGGTTGTGTTATTGGGAAGTTAGTGGTGGCGATGCGGATGTGGTTCTGGTGGTTGTGTTATTGGAAAGTTAGTGGAGGTGATGTGGATGTGTTTCTGTAGTATGTGTTATTGGTAAGTTAGTGGAGGTGAACTGGATGTCTTTCTGGAGGTTGTGTTATTGAGAAGTTAGTGGAGGTGATGAGGATGGGTTTTTGGAGATTGTGTTATTGGAAAGATAGTGGAGGTGATGAGAATGTGTTTCTGGAGGTTGTGTTATTGGGAGGGTAGTGGAGGTGAAGTGAGTATGTGTATGGAGGTTGGGTTATGGGGAAGTTAGTGGAGGTGAAGTGGATGTGTTTCTGGAAATTGTGTTATTGGGACGTCAGTGGAGGTAATGGGGATGGGTTTTTGGAGATTGTGTTATTGGGAAGATAGTGGAGGAGTTGTCATTGGGTTACTGGAGGTTTTATTATTTGTAAGTTAGTGGAGATGATGTGAATGCTTTAGGAGAGGTTGTGTTAGTGGAAAGTTAGTGGAGGTGATGAGGATGGGTTTTTGGAGGTTGTGTTGCGAAGTTCGTGGAGGAGATGCGGATGTGTTTCTGGAGGTTGTGTTATTGGGGAGTTACTGGAGGGGAGATGGAAGTGTTTCAGGAGATTGTATAGTTGGGACCCCAGGGGCTCCTGGTCAACATACCCATATCTCTGTGGCCATGGTGTGCTCTGTATAACTCCTGCTGCTCCTGGCCAACATTCCCATCTCTGTGTGGCCATGGTGAGCTCTGTTTTGCTCCTGCAGCTCCTGGTCAACATTCCAAGCTCGGCGCGGCCAGAGTGTGCTCTGTAGAACCCCTGCAGCTCCTGTTCAAAATTCCCATCTCCGAGTGTGGCCAGGTTGTGCACTGTATAACCCCGCAGCTCCTGATCAACATTCCCATCTCTGTGTGGCCAGGGTGTGCTCTGGAAAAACCCAGCAGCTTCTGGTCAACATTCCCATCTTTGTGTGGCCAGGGTGTGCTCTGTATAACCCCTGCAGCTCCTGTTCAACATTCCCATCTCTCTGTGTAGCCAAGTGTGCCCTGTATAACCCCTGCAGTTCCTGCTCAACATTCCCTTCTCTGTGTGGCCAGGGTGTGCACTGTATCACCCCGCAACTCCTGATCAACATTCCCATCTCTGTGTGGGCAGGGTGTGCTCTGTATAACCCCTGCAGCTCCTGGTCAACATTCCCTTATCTGTGTGGCCAGGGTCTGCTCTGTCTAACCCCAGCAGGTCCCGGTTAACATTCCCATCTCTGTGTGGCCAGCGAGTGCTCTGTATAAGCCTTGCAGCTCCTGGTCAACTTTCCCATCTCTGTGTGGCCATGGTGCGCTGTGTATTACTCCTGCAGCTCCTGTTCAACATTCCCATCACTGAGTATGGCCAAAGTGTGCACTGTATAACACCTGCAGTTCCTGCTCTACATTCCCTTCTCTGTGTGGCCAGGATGTGCTCTGTATAACTCCAGCAGCTCCTGGTCAACATTCCCATCTCTGTGTGGCCAGGGTGTGCTCTGTATAAGCCCTGCAGCATCTGGTCAACATTCCCTTCTCTGTGTGACCAGAGTGTGCTCTGTATAACCCCTGCATCTCCTGGTCAACATTCCCATCTCTGTGTTGCCAGGGTGTGCTCTGTATAACCCTTGCAGCTTCTGGTCAACATTCCCATCTCTGTCTGGCCAGGTTGTGCTCTGTATAACACCTGCAGCTCCTGGTCAACATTCACCTCTATGTGTGGCCAGGGCGTGCTCTGTATTACCCCAGCAGTTCCTGGTCAACATTCCCATCTCTGAGTGGACAGGGTGAACTGTGTATAACCCCTGCAGCTCGTGGTCAACATTCCCATCTCTGTGTTTGGCCAGGGTGTGCACTATATAATCCCTGCATCTCCAGGTCAACAATCCTATCTCTGTGTGCGGCCAGTGTGTGCTCTGTCGAGCCCCTGAGCTCCTGTTCACCATACCCATATGTGCGTGGCCAGGATGTTCTCTGTATAACCCTTGCAGCTCCTGGTCAACATTCCCTTCTCTGTGTGGCCAGGGTGTGCTCTGTATAACCCCTGAAGCTCCTGGTCAACATTCCCTTCCCTATATGTGGCCAGGGTGTGCTCTGTCGAACCCCTGAGCTCCTGTTCACCATACCCATATTTGTGTGGCCATGGTGCGCTGTGTATTACTTCTGCAGCTCCTGGTTAACATTCCCAGCTCTTTGTGTCCAGTGTGTGCTCTGTATAACCCCTGCAGCTCCTGATCAACATTCCCATCTCTGTGTATGGCCAAAGTGTGCTCTATATAACCCGTGCAGCTCCTGTTCAACATTCCCATTACTCTGTGTGGCTAGAGTGTGCACTGTATAACCCCTGCCGTTCCTGCTCAACATTCCCTTCTCTGTATGGCCAGGGTGTGCACTGTATATCCTGGGCAGCTCTTGATCAACATTCCCATCTCTGTGTGGCCAGGGTGTGCACTGTATAACACCAGCAGCTCGTGGACAACATTTCCATCTCTGTGTGGCCAGGTTGTGCTCTGTATAACCCCTGCAGCTCCTGCTCAACATTCCCTTCTCTGTGTGGCCAGGGTGTGCACTGTATAACCCGGGCAGCTCCTGATCAACATTCCCATCTCTGTGTGAGGCCAGGGTGTGCTTTGTATAACCCCAGAAGCTACTGGTCAACATTCCGATCTGTGTGTGGCCAGGGTGTGCTCTGTATAACCCCTGCAGCTCCTGATCAACATTCCCATCTCTGTGTGGCCAGGGTCTGCTCTGTACAACTCCTGCAGCTCCTGGTCAACATTCACATCTCTGTATGAGGACAGGGTGTGCTCTGCATATCCACAGCAGCTCCTGGTCAACATTCCCATCACTGTGTGGCCAGGGTGTGCTCTGTATAACCCCTGCAGCTACTGGTCAACATTCACATCTCTGTGTGGCCAGGGTGTGCTCTGTATAATCGCTGCAGCTCCTGGTCAACATTCCCATCTCCGTATTGCCAGTGTGTGCTCTGTATAACCCCTGCAGCTCCTGGTAAACATTACAATCTCTGTCTGGCCAGGTTGTGCTCTGTACAACCCTTGCAGCTTCTGGTCAACATTCCCATCTCTGTCTGGCCAGGTTGTGCTCTGTATAACACCTGCAGCTCCTGGTCAACATTCACCTCTATGTGTGGCCAGGGCGTGCTCTGTATTACCCCAGCAGTTCCTGGTCAACATTCCCATCTCTGAGTGGACAGGGTGAACTGTGTATAACCCCTGCAGCTCGTGGTCAATATTCCCATCTCTGTGTGGCCAGGGTCTGCTCTGTACAACTCCTGCAGCTCCTGGTCAACATTCACATCTCTGTATGAGGACAGGGTGTGCTCTGTATAATGGCTGCAGCTCCTGGTCAACATGCCCATCTCTGTGTTGCCAGTGTGTGCTCTGTATAACCCCTGCAGCTCCTGGTAAACATTACAATCTCTGTCTGGCCAGGTTGTGCTCTGTATAACCCTTGCAGCTTCTGGTCAACATTCCCATCTCTGTCTGGCCAGGTTGTGCTCTGTATAACACCTGCAGCTCCTGGTCAACATTCACCTCTATGTGTGGCCAGGGCGTGCCCTGTATTACCCCAGCAGTTCCTGGTCAACATTCCCATCTCTGAGTGGACAGGGTGAACTGTGTATAACCCCTGCAGCTCGTGGTCAATATTCCCATCTCTGTGTGGCCAGGGTCTGCTCTGTACAACTCCTGCAGCTCCTGGTCAACATTCACATCTCTGTATGAGGACAGGGTGTGCTCTGTATAATCGCTGCAGCTCCTGGTCAACATTCCCATCTCTGTGTTGCCAGTGTGTGCTCTGTATAACCCCTGCAGCTCCTGGTAAACATTACAATCTCTGTCTGGCCAGGTTGTGCTCTGTATAACCCTTGCAGCTTCTGGTCAACATTCCCATCTCTGTCTGGCCAGGTTGTGCTCTGTATAACACCTGCATCTCCTGGTCAACATTCACCTCTATGTGTGGCCAGGGCGTGCTCTGTATTACCCCAGCAGTTCCTGGTCAACATTCCCATCTCTGAGTGGACAGGGTGAACTGTGTATAACCCCTGCAGCTCGTGGTCAACATTCCCATCTCTGTGTTTGGCCAGGGTGTGCACTGTATAATCCCTGCATCTCCAGGTCAACAATCCTATCTCTGTGTGCGGCCAGTGTGTGCTCTGTCGAACCCCTGAGCTCCTGTTCACCATACCCATATTTGTGTGGCCATGGTGCGCTGTGTATTACTTCTGCAGCTCCTGGTTAACATTTCCAGCTCTTTGTGTCCAGTGTGTGCTCTGTATAACCCCTGCAGCTCCTGATCAACATTCCCATTACTCTGTGTGGCGAGAGTGTGCACTGTATAACCCCTGCCGTTCCTGCTCAACATTCCCTTCTCTGTATGGCCAAGGTGTGCACTGTATATCCTGGGCAGCTCCTGATCAACATTCCCATCTCTGTGTGGCCAGGGTGTGCACTGTATAACACCAGCAGCTCGTGGACAACATTTCCATCTCTATGTGGCCAGGTTGTGCTCTGTATAACCCCTGCAGCTCCTGCTCAACATTCCCTTCTCTGTGTGGCCAGGGTGTGCACTGTATAACCCGGGCAGCTCCTGATCAACATTCCCATCTCTGTGTGAGACCAGGGTGTGCTCTGTACAACTCCTGCAGCTCCTGGTCAACATTCACATCTCTGTATGAGGACAGGGTGTGCTCTGCATATCCCCAGCAGCTCCTGGTCAACATTCCCATCTCTGTGTGGCCAGGGTGTGCTCTGTATAACCCCTGCAGCTACTGGTCAACATTCCCATCTCTGTGTGGCCAGGGTGTGCTCTGTATAATCGCTGCAGCTCCTGGTCAACATTCCCATCTCTGTGTTGCCAGTGTGTGCTCTGTATAACCCCTGCAGCTCCTGGTAAACATTACAATCTCTGTCTGGCCAGGTTGTGCTCTGTATAACCCTTGCAGCTTCTGGTCAACATTCCCATCTCTGTCTGGCAAGGTTGTGCTCTGTATAACACCTGCAGCTCCTGGTCAACATTCACCTCTATGTGTGGCCAGGGCGTGCTCTGTATTACCCCAGCAGTTCCTGGTCAACATTCCCATCTCTGAGTGGACAGGGTGAACTGTGTATAACCCCTGCAGCTCGTGGTCAATATTCCCATCTCTGTGTGGCCAGGGTCTGCTCTGTACAACTCCTGCAGCTCCTGGTCAACATTCACATCTCTGTATGAGGACAGGGTGCGCTCTGCATATCCCCAGCAGCTCCTGGTCAACATTCCCATCTCTGTGTGGCCAGGGTGTGCTCTGTATAACCCCTGCAGCTACTGGTCAACATTCCCATCTCTGTGTGGCCAGGGTGTGCTCTGTATAATCGCTGCAGCTCCTGGTCAACATTCCCATCTCTGTGTTGCCAGTGTGTGCTCTGTATAACCCCTGCAGCTCCTGGTAAACATTACAATCTCTGTCTGGCCAGGTTGTGCTCTGTATAACCCTTGCAGCTTCTGGTCAACATTCCCATCTCTGTCTGGCCAGGTTGTGCTCTGTATAACACCTGCATCTCCTGGTCAACATTCACCTCTATGTGTGGCCAGGGCGTGCTCTGTATTACCCCAGCAGTTCCTGGTCAACATTCCCATCTCTGAGTGGACAGGGTGAACTGTGTATAACCCCTGCAGCTCCTGATCAACATTCCCATCTCTGTGTGAGGCCAGGGTGTGCTTTGTATAACCCCAGCAGCTACTGGTCAACATTCCGATCTGTGTGTGGCCAGGGTGTGTTCTGTATAACCCCTGCAGCTCCTGATCAACATTCCCATCTCTGTGTGGCCAGGGTCTGCTCTGTACAACTCCTGCAGCTCCTGGTCAACATTCACATCTCTGTATGAGGACAGGGTGTGCTCTGCATATCCCCAGCAGCTCCTGGTCAACATTCCGATCTCTGTGCGGCCAGGGTGTGCTCTGTATAACCCCTGCAGCTACTGGTCAACATTCCCATCTCTGTGTGGCCAGGGTGTGCTCTGTATAATCGCTGCAGCTCCTGGTCAACATTCCCATCTCTGTGTTGCCAGTGTGTGCTCTGTATAACCCCTGCAGCTCCTGGTAAACATTACAATCTCTGTCTGGCCAGGTTGTGCTCTGTATAACCCTTGCAGCTTCTGGTCAACATTCCCATCTCTGTCTGGCCAGGTTGTGCTCTGTATAACACCTGCAGCTCCTGGTCAACATTCACCTCTATGTGTGGCCAGGGCGTGCTCTGTATTACCCCAGCAGTTCCTGGTCAACATTCCCATCTCTGAGTGGACAGGGTGAACTGTGTATAACCCCTGCAGCTCGTGGTCAATATTCCCATCTCTGTGTGGCCAGGGTCTGCTCTGTACAACTCCTGCAGCTCCTGGTCAACATTCACATCTCTGTATGAGGAAAGGGTGCGCTCTGCATATCCCCAGCAGCTCCTGGTCAACATTCCCATCTCTGTGTGGCCAGGGTGTGCTCTGTATAACATCTGCAGCTACTGGTCAACATTCCCATCTCTGTGTGGCCAGGGTGTGCTCTGTATAATCGCTGCAGCTCCTGGTCAACATTCCCATCTCTGTGTTGCCAGTGTGTGCTCTGTATAACCCATGCAGCTCCTGGTAAACATTACAATCTCTGTCTGGCCAGGTTGTGCTCTGTATAACCCTTGCAGCTTCTGGTCAACATTCCCATCTCTGTCTGGCCAGGTTGTGCTCTGTATAACACCTGCAGCTCCTGGTCAACATTCACCTCTATGTGTGGCCAGGGCGTGCTCTGTATTACCCCAGCAGTTCCTGGTCAACATTCCCATCTATGAGTGGACAGGGTGAACTGTGTATAACCCCTGCAGCTCGTGGTCAACATTCCCATCTCTGTGTTTGGCCAGGGTGTGCACTGTATAATCCCTGCATCTCCAGGTCAACAATCCTATCTCTGTGTGCGGCCAGTGTGTGCTCTGTCGAACCCCTGAGCTCCTGTTCACCATACCCATATGTGCGTGGCCAGGATGTTCTCTGTATAACCCTTGCAGCTCCTGGTCAACATTCACATCTCTGTGTGGCCAGGGTGTGCTCTGTATAACCCCTGAAGCTCCTGGTCAACATTCCCTTCCCTATGTGTGGCCAGGGTGTGCTCTGTCGAACCCCTGAACTCCTGTTCACCATACCCATATTTGTGTGGCCATGGTGCGCTGTGTATTACTTCTGCAGCTCCTGGTTAACATTCCCAGCTCTTTGTGTCCAGTGTGTGCTCTGTATAACCCCTGCAGCTCCTGATCAACATTCCCATCTCTGTGTATGGCCAAAGTGTGCTCTATATAACCCGTGCAGCTCCTGTTCAACATTCCCATTACTCTGTGTGGCTAGAGTGTGCACTGTATAACCCCTGCCGTTCCTGCTCAACATTCCCTTCTCTGTATGGCCAGGGTGTGCACTGTATATCCTGGGCAGCTCCTGATCAACATTCCCATCTCTGTGTGGCCAGGGTGTGCACTGTATAACACCAGTAGCTCGTGGACATCATTTCCATCTCTGTGTGGCCAGGTTGTGCTCTGTATAACCCCTGCAGTTCCTGCTCAACATTCCCTTCTCTGTGTGGCCAGGGTGTGCAGTGTATAACCCGGGCAGCTCCTGATCAACATTCCCATCTCTGTGTGCGGCCAGGGTGTGCTTTGTATAACCCCAGCAGCTACTGGTCAACATTCCGATCTGTGTGTGGCCAGGTTGTGCTCTGTCTAACCCCTGCAGCTCCTGATCAACATTCCCATCTCTGTGTGGCCAGGGTCTGCTCTGTACAACTCCTGCAGCTCCTGGTCAACATTCACATCTCTGTATGAGGACAGTGTGTGCTCTGCATATCCCCAGCAGCTCCTGGTCAACATTCCCATCTCTGTGTGGCCAGGGTGTGCTCTGTATAACCCCTGCAGCTACTGGTCAACATTCCCATCTCTATGTGGCCAGGGTGTGCTCTGTATAATCGCTGCAGCTCCTAGTCAACATTCCCATCTCTGTCTGGCCAGTGTGTACTCAATATAACTCCGGCAGCTCCTGGTTACCATTACCATCTCTGTGTGTGACCAGGGTATGCTCTGTATAACGCTTGCAGCTCCTGGTCAACATTCCCATCCTGTGTGGCCAGGATGTGCTCTGCATGACCCCTGAAGCTCCTGGTCAAAATTCCCATCTCTGAGTGGCCAGGGTGTGCTCTGTACAACCCCTGCAGCTCCTGTTCAACATTCCTATCTCTGCGTGGCCAGGGTGTGATCTGGATAAGCCCTGCACCTGCTGGTCAACATTCCCATCTCTGTGTGACCAGGGTGTGCTCTGTATAACCCCAGCAGCTCCTGGTCAACATACCAATCTCTGTATGGCCAGTGTGTGTTCTGTATAACTCCTGCAGCTACTGGTCAATATTCCCGTCTGTGTTTGGCCGGGGTGTGCTCTGTATAATCCCTGCAACTACTGGTTAACATTCCCATCTCCGTGTGGCCAGCGTGTGCTCTGTGTAAACCCTGCAGTTCCTGGTCAACATTATCGTCTGTGTGTGGCCAGGGTGTGCTCTGTATAACCCCAGCACCTGCTGGTCAACATTCCCATCTCTGTGTGGCCAGGATGTGCTCTGTATAACCCCTGCAGCTCCTGGTCAACATTCCCATCTCAGTGTGAGGCCAGCGTGTGCTCTGTGTAACCCCTGCAGCTCCTGGTCAACATTCCCGTCTGTGTGTGGCCAGGGTGTGCTCTGTATAACCTCAGCATCTCCTGGTCAACATTCCCATCTCTGTGTGGCCAAGGTGTGTTCTGTATAACACCAGCACCTGCTGGTCAACATTCCCATCTCTGTGTTGCCAGGGTGTGCTCTGTATATCCCCAGTACCTGCTGGTCAACATTCCCATCTCTGTGTGGCCAGGGTGTGCTCTGTATAACCCCAGCATCTCCTGGTAAACATTCCTATCTCTGTGTGGCCACGGTGTGCACTGTATAACCCCTCCAGCTCCTGGTCAACATTCCCATCTGTGTGTGACCAGGGTGTGCACTATATAACCACTGCAGCTCCTGGTCAACATTCCCATGTCTGTGTGGCCTGGGTGTGCTCTATAAAACACCTGCAGCTCCTGGTCAACATTCCCATCTGTGTTTGGCCAGGGTGTGCTCTGTATAAACCCTGCAGCTCCTGGTCAACATTGCCATCATTGTGTGGCCAGGGTGTGCTCTGTATAACCCCTGCAGCTCCAGGTCATCATTCCCATCTCTGTGTGCGGCCAGGGTGTGCTCTGTATAACCCCTAAAGCTCCTGTTCACCATACCCATATGTGTGTGCCCACGGTGTGCACTGTATAACCTCTCCAGCTCCTGGTCAACATTCCCATCTGTCTGTGACCAGGGTGTGCACTATATAACCACTGCAGCTCCTGGTCTACATTCCCATCTCTGTGTGGCCAGGGTGTGCTCGGGAAAATCCCTGAAGCTCTTGGTCAACATTCCCATCTCTGTGTGGCCAAGGCGTGCACTGTATAACCCCGGCAGCTTCTGCTCAGGATTCCCATCACTGTGTGTGGCCAGGGTAGGCTCTGCATCACCCCTGCAGCTCCTGATCAACATTCCCATCTCCGTGTGGCCAGGGTGTGCTCTGTATACCCCTGGGTCTCCTGTTCACCATACCCATATGTGTGTTCCCAGGGTGTGCACTGTATAATCCTGGCCCCTCCTGATGAATATTTCCTTCTCTGCGTGGCCAGTTTGTGCTCTGCATAACTCCTGCAGCTCCTGGTCAACATTCCCATCTCTGTGTGGCCTGGGTGTGCTCTGCATAACTCCTGCAGCTCCTGGTCAACATTACCATCTCTGTGTGGCCAGGGTGTGCTCGGGAAAACCCCTGAAGCTCTTGGTCAACATTCCCATCTCTGTGTGACCAAGGCGTGCACTGTATAACCCCGGCAGCTTCTGCTCAGGTTTCCCATCACTGTGTGTGGCCAGGGTTGGCTCTGCATCACCCCTGCAGCTCCTGATCAACATTCCCATCTCTGTGTGGCCAGGGAGTGCTCTGTATACCCCTGCGTCTCCTGTTCACCATACCCATATGTGTGTTCCCAGGGTGTGCACTGTATAATCCTGGCACCTCCTGATCAATATTTCCTTCTCTGGGTGGCCAGTGTGTGCTCTGCATAACTCCTGCAGCTCCTGGTCAACATTCCTATCTCTGTGTGGCCTGGGTGTGCTCTGCATAACTCCTGCAGCTCCTGGTCAACATTATATCTGTGTGTGGCCAGGGTGTGCACTGAATAACTCCGGCAGAGTCGGATCAACAGTCCCTTCTGTATTTGGCCAGGGTGTGCTCTGTATAACCCCGGCAGCGTTGTGTCAACATTCCCATCTCTGTGTGACCAGAGTGTGCTCTGTATAACCCCTGCAGCTCCTGGTCAACATTCACTTCTCTGTGTGCCCAGGGTGTGCTCTGAACTACTCTTGCAGTCCTAGTCAACATTCCCATCTCTGTGTGGCCAGGGTGTGCTCTGTATAACCCCTGCAGCTCCTGGTCAACATTCCAATCTCTGTGTGGCCAGTGTGTGCTCTGTGTAACCCCTGCAGTTCCTGGTCAACATTCCCATCTCTGTGTGGCGAGGGTTAGCTCTGTATAACTCCAGTAGCTCCTGGTCAACATTACCATCTCTGTATGTGGCCAGCGGGTGCTCTGTATAACCCCTGCAGCTCCTGGTAAACATTCCGATCTCTGTATGTGCTCAGGGTGTGCTCTGTATAAACCCTGCAGCTCCCGGTCGACGTTCCCATCTCTGTGTGGCCTGGGTGTGCTCTGTTTAACTCCTGCCGCTCCTGGTCAACATTCCCATCTGTGTGAGACCAGGGTGTGCACTGAATAACTACGGCAGCTTCTGGTCAACAATCCCATATGTATTTGGCCAGGGTGTGCACTGTATAACCCCGGAAGCTCCTGCACAACATTTCCATCTCAGTGTGGCCAAGGTGTGCTCTGTATCACCTCTGCAGCTCCTGATCAACATTCCCATCCCTGTGTGGCCCAGGTGTGCTCTGTATAACCCCAACAGCTCCTTGTCCACATTCCCAACTCTGTCTGGCCATGGTATGCTCTGTATAAACCTTGCAGCTCCTGGTCAACATTCCCATATCTGTGTGGCCAGAGTGTGCTCTATAAAACCCCTGCAGCTCCTGGTCAACATTCCCATCTCTGTGTGGCCAGGGTGTGTTCTGGATAACCCCTGCAGCTCCTGGTCAACATTCCCATCTCTGTGTGGCCAGGGTGTGTTCTGGATAACCCCTGCAGCTCCTGGTCAACATTCCCATTTCTGTGTGGCCAGGATGTGCTCTGTATAACACCAGCAGCTCCTGGTCAACATTCCCATCTCTGTGTGGCCAGGGTGTGCTCAGTATAACTCCTGGAGCTCCTGGTCAACATTCCCAACTCTGTATGTGGCTAGGGTCTGCTCTGTATAACCCCTGCATCGCCTGGTCAACATTCCCGTCTGTGTGTGGCCAGGGTGTGCCCTGTATAACCCATGCAGCCCCAGGTCAACATTCCCAGCTTTGTGTGGCCAGGGTGAGCTCTGCCTGACCCCTGAAGCTACTGCTCAACATTCCCATCTCTGTGTGGTCAGGGTGTGCTCTGTATGACCCCTGCATCTCCTGGTCAACAGTCCCGTCTGTGTGTGTCCAAGGTGTGCCCTGTATAACCCATGCAGCTTCAGGTCAACATTCCCATATCAGTGTGGCCAGGGTGTGCTCTATATAATCCCTGCAGCTCCTTGTCAATATTCCCATCTCTGTGTGGCCAGTGTGTGCTCTGTGTCACCCCTGCAGTTCCTGGTCAACATTCCCATCTCTGTGTGGCGAGGGTTAGCTCTGTATAACTCCAGTAGCTCCTGGTCAACATTACCACCTCTGTGTGTGGCCAGCGTGTGCTCTATATAACCCCTGCAGCTCCTAGTGAACATTCCCATCTCTGTGTGGCCAGGGTGTGCTCTTGAAACCCCTGCAGCTCCTGGTCAACATTCCGATCTCTGTATGTGCTCAGGGTGTGCTCTGTATAAACCCTGCAGCTCCCGGTCGACATTCCCATCTCTGTGTGGCCAGGGTGTGCTCTGTATAACCCCTGCAGCTACTGGTCAACATTCCCATCTCTGTGTGGCCAGGGTGTGCTCTGTATAATCGCTGCAGCTCCTGGTCAACATTACCATCTCTGTGTTGCCAGTGTGTGCTCTGTATAACCCCTGCAGCTCCTGGTAAACATTACAATCTCTGTCTGGCCAGGTTGTGCTCTGTATAACCCTTGCAGCTTCTGGTCAACATTCCCATCTCTGTCTGGCCAGGTTGTGCTCTGTATAACACCTGCATCTCCTGGTCAACATTCACCTCTATGTGTGGCCAGGGCGTGCTCTGTATTACCCCAGCAGTTCCTGGTCAACATTCCCATCTCTGTGTGCGGCCAGGGTGTGCTCTGTATAACCCCTAAAGCTCCTGTTCACCATACCCATATGTGTGTGCCCACGGTGTGCACTGTATAACCTCTCCAGCTCCTGGTCAACATTCCCATCTGTCTGTGACCAGGGTGTGCACTATATAACCACTGCAGCTCCTGGTCTACATTCCCATCTCTGTGTGGCCAGGGTGTGCTCGGGAAAATCCCTGAAGCTCTTGGTCAACATTCCCATCTCTGTGTGGCCAAGGCGTGCACTGTATAACCCCGGCAGCTTCTGCTCAGGATTCCCATCACTGTGTGTGGCCAGGGTAGGCTCTGCATCACCCCTGCAGCTCCTGATCAACATTCCCATCTCCGTGTGGCCAGGGTGTGCTCTGTATACCCCTGGGTCTCCTGTTCACCATACCCATATGTGTGTTCCCAGGGTGTGCACTGTATAATCCTGGCCCCTCCTGATGAATATTTCCTTCTCTGCGTGGCCAGTTTGTGCTCTGCATAACTCCTGCAGCTCCTGGTCAACATTCCCATCTCTGTGTGGCCTGGGTGTGTTCTGCATAACTCCTGCAGCTCCTGGTCAACATTACCATCTCTGTGTGGCCAGGGTGTGCTCGGGAAAACCCCTGAAGCTCTTGGTCAACATTCCCATCTCTGTGTGACCAAGGCGTGCACTGTATAACCCCGGCAGCTTCTGCTCAGGTTTCCCATCACTGTGTGTGGCCAGGGTTGGCTCTGCATCACCCCTGCAGCTCCTGATCAACATTCCCATCTCTGTGTGGCCAGGGAGTGCTCTGTATACCCCTGCGTCTCCTGTTCACCATACCCATATGTGTGTTCCCAGGGTGTGCACTGTATAATCCTGGCACCTCCTGATCAATATTTCCTTCTCTGGGTGGCCAGTGTGTGCTCTGCATAACTCCTGCAGCTCCTGGTCAACATTCCTATCTCTGTGTGGCCTGGGTGTGCTCTGCATAACTCCTGCAGCTCCTGGTCAACATTATATCTGTGTGTGGCCAGGGTGTGCACTGAATAACTCCGGCAGAGTCGGATCAACAGTCCCTTCTGTATTTGGCCAGGGTGTGCTCTGTATAACCCCGGCAGCGTTGTGTCAACATTCCCATCTCTGTGTGACCAGAGTGTGCTCTGTATAACCCCTGCAGCTCCTGGTCAACATTCACTTCTCTGTGTGCCCAGGGTGTGCTCTGAACTACTCTTGCAGTCCTAGTCAACATTCCCATCTCTGTGTGGCCAGGGTGTGCTCTGTATAACCCCTGCAGCTCCTGGTCAACATTCCAATCTCTGTGTGGCCAGTGTGTGCTCTGTGTAACCCCTGCAGTTCCTGGTCAACATTCCCATCTCTGTGTGGCGAGGGTTAGCTCTGTATAACTCCAGTAGCTCCTGGTCAACATTACCATCTCTGTATGTGGCCAGCGGGTGCTCTGTATAACCCCTGCAGCTCCTGGTAAACATTCCGATCTCTGTATGTGCTCAGGGTGTGCTCTGTATAAACCCTGCAGCTCCCGGTCGACGTTCCCATCTCTGTGTGGCCTGGGTGTGCTCTGTTTAACTCCTGCCGCTCCTGGTCAACATTCCCATCTGTGTGAGACCAGGGTGTGCACTGAATAACTACGGCAGCTTCTGGTCAACAATCCCATATGTATTTGGCCAGGGTGTGCACTGTATAACCCCGGAAGCTCCTGCACAACATTTCCATCTCAGTGTGGCCAAGGTGTGCTCTGTATCACCTCTGCAGCTCCTGATCAACATTCCCATCCCTGTGTGGCCCAGGTGTGCTCTGTATAACCCCAACAGCTCCTTGTCCACATTCCCAACTCTGTCTGGCCATGGTATGCTCTGTATAAACCTTGCAGCTCCTGGTCAACATTCCCATATCTGTGTGGCCAGAGTGTGCTCTATATCACCCCTGCAGCTCCTGATCAACATTCCCATCTCTGTGTGGCCAGGGAGTGCTCTGTATACCCCTGCGTCTCCTGTTCACCATACCCATATGTGTGTTCCCAGGGTGTGCACTGTATAATCCTGGCACCTCCTGATCAATATTTCCTTCTCTGGGTGGCCAGTGTGTGCTCTGAATAACTCCTGCAGCTCCTGGTCAACATTCCTATCTCTGTGTGGCCTGGGTGTGCTCTGCATAACTCCTGCAGATCCTGGTCAACATTATATCTGTGTGTGGCCAGGGTGTGCACTGAATAACTCCGGCAGAGTCGGATCAACAGTCCCTTCTGTATTTGGCCAGGGTGTGCTCTGTATAACCCCGGCAGCGTTGTGTCAACATTCCCATCTCTGTGTGACCAGAGTGTGCTCTGTATAACCCCTGCAGCTCCTGGTCAACATTCACTTCTCTGTGTGCCCAGGGTGTGCTCTGAACTACTCTTGCAGTCCTAGTCAACATTCCCATCTCTGTGTGGCCAGGGTGTGCTCTGTATAACCCCTGCAGCTCCTGGTCAACATTCCAATCTCTGTGTGGCCAGTGTGTGCTCTGTGTAACCCCTGCAGTTCCTGGTCAACATTCCCATCTCTGTGTGGCGAGGGTTATCTCTGTATAACTCCAGTAGCTCCTGGTCAACATTACCATCTCTGTATGTGGCCAGCGGGTGCTCTGTATAACCCCTGCAGCTCCTGGTAAACATTCCGATCTCTGTATGTGCTCAGGGTGTGCTCTGTATAAACCCTGCAGCTCCCGGTCGACGTTCCCATCTCTGTGTGGCCTGGGTGTGCTCTGTTTAACTCCTGCCGCTCCTGGTCAACATTCCCATCTGTGTGAGACCAGGGTGTGCACTGAATAACTACGGCAGCTTCTGGTCAACAATCCCATATGTATTTGGCCAGGGTGTGCACTGTATAACCCCGGAAGCTCCTGCACAACATTTCCATCTCAGTGTGGCCAAGGTGTGCTCTGTATCACCTCTGCAGCTCCTGATCAACATTCCCATCCCTGTGTGGCCCAGGTGTGCTCTGTATAACCCCAACAGCTCCTTGTCCACATTCCCAACTCTGTCTGGCCATGGTATGCTCTGTATAAACCTTGCAGCTCCTGGTCAACATTCCCATATCTGTGTGGCCAGAGTGTGCTCTATATCACCCCTGCAGCTCCTGATCAACATTCCCATCTCTGTGTGGCCAGGGAGTGCTCTGTATACCCCTGCGTCTCCTGTTCACCATACCCATATGTGTGTTCCCAGGGTGTGCACTGTATAATCCTGGCACCTCCTGATCAATATTTCCTTCTCTGGGTGGCCAGTGTGTGCTCTGAATAACTCCTGCAGCTCCTGGTCAACATTCCTATCTCTGTGTGGCCTGGGTGTGCTCTGCATAACTCCTGCAGCTCCTGGTCAACATTATATCTGTGTGTGGCCAGGGTGTGCACTGAATAACTCCGGCAGAGTCGGATCAACAGTCCCTTCTGTATTTGGCCAGGGTGTGCTCTGTATAACCCCGGCAGCGTTGTGTCAACATTCCCATCTCTGTGTGACCAGAGTGTGCTCTGTATAACCCCTGCAGCTCCTGGTCAACATTCACTTCTCTGTGTGCCCAGGGTGTGCTCTGAACTACTCTTGCAGTCCTAGTCAACATTCCCATCTCTGTGTGGCCAGGGTGTGCTCTGTATAACCCCTGCAGCTCCTGGTCAACATTCCAATCTCTGTGTGGCCAGTGTGTGCTCTGTGTAACCCCTGCAGTTCCTGGTCAACATTCCCATCTCTGTGTGGCGAGGGTTAGCTCTGTATAACTCCAGTAGCTCCTGGTCAACATTACCATCTCTGTATGTGGCCAGCGGGTGCTCTGTATAACCCCTGCAGCTCCTGGTAAACATTCCGATCTCTGTATGTGCTCAGGGTGTGCTCTGTATAAACCCTGCAGCTCCCGGTCGACGTTCCCATCTCTGTGTGGCCTGGGTGTGCTCTGTTTAACTCCTGCCGCTCCTGGTCAACATTCCCATCTGTGTGAGACCAGGGTGTGCACTGAATAACTACGGCAGCTTCTGGTCAACAATCCCATATGTATTTGGCCAGGGTGTGCACTGTATAACCCCGGAAGCTCCTGCACAACATTTCCATCTCAGTGTGGCCAAGGTGTGCTCTGTATCACCTCTGCAGCTCCTGATCAACATTCCCATCCCTGTGTGGCCCAGGTGTGCTCTGTATAACCCCAACAGCTCCTTGTCCACATTCCCAACTCTGTCTGGCCATGGTATGCTCTGTATAAACCTTGCAGCTCCTGGTCAACATTCCCATATCTGTGTGGCCAGAGTGTGCTCTATAAAACCCCTGCAGCTCCTGGTCAACATTCCCATCTCTGTGTGGCCAGGGTGTGTTCTGGATAACCCCTGCAGCTCCTGGTCAACATTCCCATCTCTGTGTGGCCAGGGTGTGTTCTGGATAACCCCTGCAGCTCCTGGTCAACATTCCCATTTCTGTGTGGCCAGGATGTGCTCTGTATAACACCAGCAGCTCCTGGTCAACATTCCCATCTCTGTGTGGCCAGGGTGTGCTCAGTATAACTCCTGGAGCTCCTGGTCAACATTCCCAACTCTGTATGTGGCTAGGGTCTGCTCTGTATAACCCCTGCATCGCCTGGTCAACATTCCCGTCTGTGTGTGGCCAGGGTGTGCCCTGTATAACCCATGCAGCCCCAGGTCAACATTCCCAGCTTTGTGTGGCCAGGGTGAGCTCTGTCTGACCCCTGAAGCTACTGCTCAACATTCCCATCTCTGTGTGGTCAGGGTGTGCTCTGTATGACCCCTGCATCTCCTGGTCAACAGTCCCGTCTGTGTGTGTCCAAGGTGTGCCCTGTATAACCCATGCAGCTTCAGGTCAACATTCCCATATCAGTGTGGCCAGGGTGTGCTCTATATAATCCCTGCAGCTCCTTGTCAATATTCCCATCTCTGTGTGGCCAGTGTGTGCTCTGTGTAACCCCTGCAGTTCCTGGTCAACATTCCCATCTCTGTGTGGCGAGGGTTAGCTCTGTATAACTCCAGTAGCTCCTGGTCAACATTACCACCTCTGTGTGTGGCCAGCGTGTACTCTGTATAACCCCTGCAGCTCCTAGTGAACATTCCCATCTCTGTGTGGCCAGGGTGTGCTCTTGAAACCCCTGCAGCTCCTGGTCAACATTCCGATCTCTGTATGTGCTCAGGGTGTGCTCTGTATAAACCCTGCAGCTCCCGGTCGACATTCCCATCTCTGTGTGGCCAGGGTGTGCTCTGTATAACCCCTGCAGCTACTGGTCAACATTCCCATCTCTGTGTGTGGCCAGCGTGTGCTCTGTATAACCCCTGCAGCTCCTAGTGAACATTCCCATCTCTGTGTGGCCAGGGTGTGCTCTTGAAACCCCTGCAGCTCCTGGTCAACATTCCGATCTCTGTATGTGCTCAGGGTGTGCTCTGTATAAACCCTGCAGCTCCCGGTCGACATTCCCATCTCTGTGTGGCCTGGGTGTGCTCTGTTTAACTCCTGCCGCTCCTGGTCAACATTCCCATCTCTGTGTGAGACCAGGGTGTGCACTGAATAACTACGGCAGCTTCTGGTCAACAATCCCATATGTATTTGGCCAGGGTGTGCACTGTATAACCCCGGAAGCTCCTGCACAACATTTCCATCTCAGTGTGGCCAAGGTGTGCTCTGTATCACCTCTGCAGCTCCTGATCAACATTCCCATCCCTGTGTGGCCCAGGTGTGCTCTGTATAACCCCAACAGCTCCTGGTCTACATTCCCATCTCTGTGTGGCCATGGTATGCTCTGTATAAACCCTGCAGCTCCTGGTCAACATTCCCATCTCTGTGTGGCCAGGGTGTGCTCTGTATAACCCCTGCAGCGTTGTGTCAACATTCCCATCTCTGTGTGACCAGAGTGTGCTCTGTATAACCCCTGCAGCTCCTGGTCAACATTCACTTCTCTGTGTGCCCAGGGTGTGCTCTGAACTACTCTTGCAGTCCTAGTCAACATTCCCATCTCTGTGTGGCCAGGGTGTGCTCTGTATAACCCCTGCAGCTCCTGGTCAACATTCCAATCTCTGTGTGGCCAGTGTGTGCTCTGTGTAACCCCTGCAGTTCCTGGTCAACATTCCCATCACTGTGTGGCGAGGGTTAGCTCTGTATAACTCCAGTAGCTCCTGGTCAACATTACCATCTCTGTATGTGGCCAGCGGGTGCTCTGTATAACCCCTGCAGCTCCTGGTAAACATTCCGATCTCTGTCTGGCCATGGTATGCTCTGTATAAACCTTGCAGCTCCTGGTCAACATTCCCATATCTGTGTGGCCAGAGTGTGCTCTATAAAACCCCTGCAGCTCTTGGTCAACATTCCCATCTCTGTGTGGCCAGGGTGTGTTCTGGATAACCCCTGCAGCTCCTGGTCAACATTCCCATCTCTGTGTGGCCAGGGTGTGTTCTGGATAACCCCTGCAGCTCCTGGTCAACATTCCCATTTCTGTGTGGCCAGGATGTGCTCTGTATAACACCAGCAGCTCCTGGTCAACATTCCCATCTCTGTGTGGCCAGGGTGTGCTCAGTATAACTCCTGGAGCTCCTGGTCAACATTCCCAACTCTGTATGTGGCTAGGGTCTGCTCTGTATAACCCCTGCATCGCCTGGTCAACATTCCCGTCTGTGTGTGGCCAGGGTGTGCCCTGTATAACCCATGCAGCCCCAGGTCAACATTCCCAGCTTTGTGTGGCCAGGGTGAGCTCTGTCTGACCCCTGAAGCTACTGCTCAACATTCCCATCTCTGTGTGGTCAGGGTGTGCTCTGTATGACCCCTGCATCTCCTGGTCAACAGTCCCGTCTGTGTGTGTCCAAGGTGTGCCCTGTATAACCCATGCAGCTTCAGGTCAACATTCCCATATCAGTGTGGCCAGGGTGTGCTCTATATAATCCCTGCAGCTCCTTGTCAATATTCCCATCTCTGTGTGGCCAGTGTGTGCTCTGTGTAACCCCTGCAGTTCCTGGTCAACATTCCCATCTCTGTGTGGCGAGGGTTAGCTCTGTATAACTCCAGTAGCTCCTGGTCAACATTACCACCTCTGTGTGTGGCCAGCGTGTGCTCTGTATAACCCCTGCAGCTCCTAGTGAACATTCCCATCTCTGTGTGGCCAGGGTGTGCTCTTGAAACCCCTGCAGCTCCTGGTCAACATTCCGATCTCTGTATGTGCTCAGGGTGTGCTCTGTATAAACCCTGCAGCTCCCGGTCGACATTCCCATCTCTGTGTGGCCAGGGTGTGCTCTGTATAACCCCTGCAGCTACTGGTCAACATTCCCATCTCTGTGTGTGGCCAGCGTGTGCTCTGTATAACCCCTGCAGCTCCTAGTGAACATTCCCATCTCTGTGTGGCCAGGGTGTGCTCTTGAAACCCCTGCAGCTCCTGGTCAACATTCCGATCTCTGTATGTGCTCAGGGTGTGCTCTGTATAAACCCTGCAGCTCCCGGTCGACATTCCCATCTCTGTGTGGCCTGGGTGTGCTCTGTTTAACTCCTGCCGCTCCTGGTCAACATTCCCATCTCTGTGTGAGACCAGGGTGTGCACTGAATAACTACGGCAGCTTCTGGTCAACAATCCCATATGTATTTGGCCAGGGTGTGCACTGTATAACCCCGGAAGCTCCTGCACAACATTTCCATCTCAGTGTGTCCAAGGTGTGCTCTGTATCACCTCTGCAGCTCCTGATCAACATTCCCATCCCTGTGTGGCCCAGGTGTGCTCTGTATAACCCCAACAGCTCCTGGTCTACATTCCCATCTCTGTGTGGCCATGGTATGCTCTGTATAAACCCTGCAGCTCCTGGTCAACATTCCCATCTCTGTGTGGCCAGGGTGTGCTCTGTATAACCCCTGCAGCGTTGTGTCAACATTCCCATCTCTGTGTGACCAGAGTGTGCTCTGTATAACCCCTGCAGCTCCTGGTCAACATTCACTTCTCTGTGTGCCCAGGGTGTGCTCTGAACTACTCTTGCAGTCCTAGTCAACATTCCCATCTCTGTGTGGCCAGGGTGTGCTCTGTATAACCCCTGCAGCTCCTGGTCAACATTCCAATCTCTGTGTGGCCAGTGTGTGCTCTGTGTAACCCCTGCAGTTCCTGGTCAACATTCCCATCTCTGTGTGGCGAGGGTTAGCTCTGTATAACTCCAGTAGCTCCTGGTCAACATTACCATCTCTGTATGTGGCCAGCGGGTGCTCTGTATAACCCCTGCAGCTCCTGGTAAACATTCCGATCTCTGTATGTGCTCAGGGTGTGCTCTGTATAAACCCTGCAGCTCCCGGTCGACGTTCCCATCTCTGTGTGGCCTGGGTGTGCTCTGTTTAACTCCTGCCGCTCCTGGTCAACATTCCCATCTGTGTGAGACCAGGGTGTGCACTGAATAACTACGGCAGCTTCTGGTCAACAATCCCATATGTATTTGGCCAGGGTGTGCACTGTATAACCCCGGAAGCTCCTGCACAACATTTCCATCTCAGTGTGGCCAAGGTGTGCTCTGTATCACCTCTGCAGCTCCTGATCAACATTCCCATCCCTGTGTGGCCCAGGTGTGCTCTGTATAACCCCAACAGCTCCTTGTCCACATTCCCAACTCTGTGTGGCCATGGTATGCTCTGTATAAACCCTGCAGCTCCTGGTCAACATTCCCATATCTGTGTGGCCAGAGTGTGCTCTATAAAACCCCTGCAGCTCCTGGTCAACATTCCCATCTCTGTGTGGCCAGGGTGTGTTCTGGATAACCCCTGCAGCTCCTGGTCAACATTCCCATCTCTGTGTGGCCAGGGTGTGTTCTGGATAACCCCTGCAGCTCCTGGTCAACATTCCCATTTCTGTGTGGCCAGGGTGTGCTCTGTATAACACCAGCAGCTCCTGGTCAACATTCCCATCTCTGTGTGGCCAGGGTGTGCTCAGTATAACTCCTGGAGCTCCTGGTCAACATTCCCAACTCTGTATGTGGCTAGGGTCTGCTCTGTATAACCCCTGCATCGCCTGGTCAACATTCCCGTCTGTGTGTGGCCAGGGTGTGCCCTGTATAACCCATGCAGCACCAGGTCAACATTCCCAGCTTTGTGTGGCCAGGGTGAGCTCTGTCTGACCCCTGAAGCTATTGGTCAACATTCCCATCTGTGTGTGGTCAGGGTGTGCTCTGTATGACCCCTGCATCTCCTGGTCAACAGTCCCGTCTGTGTGTGTCCAAGGTGTGCCCTGTATAACCCATGCAGCTTCAGGTCAACATTCCCATCTCAGTGTGGCCAGGGTGTGCTCTATATAATCCCTGCAGCTCCTTGTCAATATTCCCATCTCTGTGTGGCCAGTGTGTGCTCTGTGTAACCCCTGCAGTTCCTGGTCAACATTCTCATCTCTGTGTGGCGAGGGTTAGCTCTGTATAACTCCAGTAGCTCCTGGTCAACATTACCACCTCTGTGTGTGGCCAGCGTGTGCTCTGTATAACCCCTGCAGCTCCTAGTGAACATTCCCATCTCTGTGTGGCCAGGGTGTGCTCTGGAAACCCCTGCAGCTCCTGGTCAACATTCCGATCTCTGTATGTGCTCAGGGTGTGCTCTGTATAAACCCTGCAGCTCCCGGTCGACATTCCCATCTCTGTGTGGCCTGGGTGTGCTCTGTTTAACTCCTGCCGCTCTTGGTCAACATTCCCATCTGTGTGAGACCAGGGTGTGCACTGAATAACTACGGCAGCTTCTGGTCAACAATCCCATATGTATTTGGCCAGGGTGTGCACTGTATAACCCCGGAAGCTCCTGCACAACATTTCCATCTCAGTGTGGCCAAGGTGTGCTCTGTATCACCTCTGCAGCTCCTGATCAACATTCCCATCCCTGTGTGGCCCAGGTGTGCTCTGTATAACCCCAACAGCTCCTGGTCTACATTCCCATCTCTGTGTGGCCATGGTATGCTCTGTATAAACCCTGCAGCTCCTGGTCAACATTCCCATCTCTTTCTTGCCAGGGTGTGCTCTGTATAACACCAGCAGCTTTTGGTCAACATTCCCATCTCTGTGTGGCCAGTCTGTGCTCTGTATAAGCATAGCAGCTCTTGGTCAACATTCACATCTCTGTATGGCCAGGGTGTGCTCAGTATAACTCCTGGAGTTCCTGGTCAACATTCCCATCTCTGTATCTGGCTAGGGTCTGCTCTGTATAACCCCTGCATCTCCTGGTCAACATTCCCGTCTGTGTGTGGCCAGGGTGTGCCCTGTATAACCCATGCAGCTCCAGGTCAACATTCCCATCTCTGTGTGGCCAGGGTGTGCTCTATCTAACCCCTGAAGCTACTGGTCAACAATCCGATCTCTGCGTGGCCAGTGTGAGCTCTGTATGACCCCTGCAGCTGCTGGTCAACATTCCCATCTCTGTGTGGCCAGGTTGTGCTCTGTACAACCCCTGCAGCTCCTGGTCAGCTTTCCCATCTTTGTGTAGCCAGGGTGTGCTCTGTATAATACCTGCATCTCCAGGTCAACATTCCCATCTCTGTGTGGAAAGGGTGTGCTCTGTATAACTCCTGCAGCTCCTGGTCAACATTTCCATCTCTGTGTGGCCAGGGCGTGCTCTGTATAACCCCTGCAGCCCCTGGACGACATTCCCATCTCTGTGTGGCCAGGGTGTGCTCTGTGTCACCCCTGCAGCTCCTGGTCAACATTCCCATCTCTGCGTGGCCAGGGTCTTCTCTGTATAACCCCTGTTGCTCCTGGTCAACATTCCCACCTGTCTGTGGCCAGGGTGAGCTCTGTCAAACCCCTGCAGCTCCTGGTCAACATTCCCATCACTGTGTGGCCAGCGTGTTCTCTGTATAACGCCTGCTGCTCCTGGTCAACATTCCCACCTGTCTGTGGCCAGGCTGAGCTCCGTCTAACCCCTGCAGCTCCTGGACAACATTCCCATCTCTGCGTGGCCAGGGTGTGCTCTGTGTAACCCCTACAGCTGCTGGTCAACATTCCCATCTCTGTGTGGCCAGGGTGCGCTCTCTCTAACCCCTGCAGCTCCTGGTCAACATTCCCATCTGTGTTTGGCCAGGGTGTGCACTGAATAACCGCTGCAGCTCCTGGTGATCATTCCCATCTCTGCGTGGCCAGGGTGTGTTCTGTCTCGCCCCTGCAGCTCCTGGTCACCATTCCCATCTCTGTGTCGCCAGAGGGTGCTCTGTATAACCCCTGCAGGTCCTGGTCAACATTCCCAACTCTGTCTGGCCAGGGTGTGCTCTGTGTAACTCCTGTAGCTCCTGGCCAACATTACCAACTCTGTCTGTGGCCAGGGTGTGCTCTGTATAACTCCTGCAGCGCCTGGTCAACATTCCCGTCTCTGTGTGGCCAGGGTGTTCTCTGTATAACCCCAGCAGCTGCTGGTCAACATTCCAATCTCTGGGTGGCCAGTGTGTGCTCTGTATAATTCCTGCAGCTCCTGGTCAACATACCCATCTCTGTGTGGCCAGGGTGTGCAAAGTATAACACCTGCAGCTCCTGCTCAACATTCCCATCTGTGTGTGTGTCCAGGGTGTGCTCAGTATAACTCGTGCAGCTCCTGTTCAACATTCCCATCATTGTGTGGCCAGGGTGTGCACTGTATAACCCCTGCAGCTCCTGGTCAACATTCCCATCCCTGTTTTGCCAGGTTGTGCTCTGTATAACCCCTGCAGCTCCTGGTCAACATTCCCATATCTGTGTGTCCAGGGCGTGTTCTGTATAACCCCTGCAGTTCCTGGTCAACATTCCCATCTCTGTGTGGCCAGGTTGTGCTCTGTACAACCCCTGCAGCTCCTGGTCAGCTTTCCCATCTTTGTGTAGCCAGGGTGTGCTCTGTATAATACCTGCATCTCCAGGACAACATTCCCATCTCTGTGTGGAAAGGGTGTGCTCTGTATAACTCCTGCAGCTCCTGGTCAACATTTCCATCTCTGTGTGGCCAGGGCGTGCTCTGTATAACCCCTGCAGCCCCTGGACGACATTCCCATCTCTGTGTGGCCAGGGTGTGCTCTGTGTCACCCCTGCAGCTCCTGGTCAACATTCCCATCTCTGCGTGGCCAGGGTCTTCTCTGTATAACCCCTGTTGCTCCTGGTCAACATTCCCACCTGTCTGTGGCCAGGGTGAGCTCTGTCAAACCCCTGCACCTCCTGGTCAACATTCCCATCACTGTGTGGCCAGCGTGTTCTCTGTATAACGCCTGCTGCTCCTGGTCAACATTCCCACCTGTCTGTGGCCAGGCTGAGCTCCGTCTAACCCCTGCAGCTCCTGGACAACATTCCCATCTCTGCGTGGCCAGGGTGTGCTCTGTGTAACCCCTACAGCTGCTGGTCAACATTCCCATCTCTGTGTGGCCAGGGTGCGCTCTCTCTAACCCCTGCAGCTCCTGGTCAACATTCCCATCTGTGTTTGGCCAGGGTGTGCACTGAATAACCGCTGCAGCTCCTGGTGATCATTCCCATCTCTGCGTGGCCAGGGTGTGTTCTGTCTCGCCCCTGCAGCTCCTGGTCACCATTCCCATCTCTGTGTCGCCAGAGGGTGCTCTGTATAACCCCTGCAGGTCCTGGTCAACATTCCCAACTCTGTCTGGCCAGGGTGTGCTCTGTGTAACTCCTGTAGCTCCTGGCCAACATTACCAACTCTGTCTGTGGCCAGGGTGTGCTCTGTATAACTCCTGCAGCGCCTGGTCAACATTCCCGTCTCTGTGTGGCCAGGGTGTTCTCTGTATAACCCCAGCAGCTGCTGGTCAACATTCCAATCTCTGGGTGGCCAGTGTGTGCTCTGTATAATTCCTGCAGCTCCTGGTCAACATACCCATCTCTGTGTGGCCAGGGTGTGCAAAGTATAACACCTGCAGCTCCTGCTCAACATTCCCATCTGTGTGTGTGTCCAGGGTGTGCTCAGTATAACTCGTGCAGCTCCTGTTCAACATTCCCATCATTGTGTGGCCAGGGTGTGCACTGTATAACCCCTGCAGCTCCTGGTCAACATTCCCATCCCTGTTTTGCCAGGTTGTGCTCTGTATAACCCCTGCAGCTCCTGGTCAACATTCCCATATCTGTGTGTCCAGGGCGTGTTCTGTATAACCCCTGCAGTTCCTGGTCAACATTCCCATCTCTGTGTGGCCAGGGTGTGCTCTGTATAACCCCTGCAGCTCCTGGTCAACATTCCCATCTCTGTGTGGCCAGGGGGTGTCTGTAAAAGTACCCAGCCGGACAATCTCGCGCCGGACGTATTTGCAAGTCGAATCTTTGGGAAGCTGGAGCCGACTCTGGACATCGGTGTTGGTGATCTGCATCCCCGGCTGATGCTGGGAAATGGAGCTGGAGGCCGCCAAACTCAAATTCACCGCCGGACCTTGACTGACGCAATTGTGGGAATTGGCTTGTCTTCACCCAAGAGCCCCAGCAGTGACTGAGAGTCTGTTAGATGATTAAAGCGCGGCCCTGCATGGACTGGTGGAATTTATTCAAAGCATTATTTACAGCATGCCCGCCTTCTCCCAATCTGTGCACACTTCGATTCGGAGTCGGTGACAGTTCGGGGGACAAAGGCACTCGGTCTCTTTGAGTCACCCTCCACCCCATGAGACATGACCACACCTATTCAACAAGACGAAGTGCCGCAGGACAGGCTGATCAGTTTACTGTGATCAAAGTGCACATCCAGGATGGGTGACTGTCGGGCCTGCTTGACGTGCTGGAAATCCAATTCTTGTGGTTATTTCCAATGCCTGAACTGCTGTGTATTTAACAGGAGCTGCCGTGCAGCCAATGTGGGGGTCAGATTGCGGATGAACTGACCATAGCAGTTTCCAATCCCTAAAAACATTTTATTTCTGCCACATTATTGGGTGGGAGCTCTTCTTTTCTGTCCCTCTCCTTGTTCTCAGACTGTGCAGGCCTTTTCAATCCTAAGTGTTGTTGCTAACTTTCTTCGTGGTTCAATTGCTCTGTTTTCATAGAATTTACAGTGCAGAAGGAGGCCATTCGGCCCATCGAGTCTGCACCGGCTCATGGAAAGAGCACCCTACCCAAGGTCAACACCGCTACCCTATCCCCATAACACAGTAACCCCACCCAACACTAAGGGCAATTTTGGACTCTAAGGGCAATTTATCATGGCCAATCCACCTAACCCACACATCTTTGGACTGTGGGAGGAAACCGGAGCACCCGGAGGATACCCACGCACACACGGGGAGGATGTGCAGACTCCGCACAGACAGTGACCCAAGCCAGATTCGAACCTGGGACCCTGGAGCTGTGAAGCAATTGTGCTATCCACAAGGCTACCGTGCTGCCCCTTTTATTACCTTTGCTCTCGAGTCGCCAGGTATTTTTATGATACCGCCACGAGGTTCAAGTCCGAGTCATGATCAATAATCCAATACACCGATTAGTAAGATTTAAATCAAAGCACATTCATTATACACAGTAATCGCTACTCATGCACAAATTCTACGTTGAAACTACTTCTATAACTAACAGGCCTATACTTAACTTCGGACTGGCCCACCAGGTCAGGGGAACAAATGGCCTTTCGTTCGGGTTCTGAGTCTGCGGGATTCGAAGTTGGTACGGAATGGTAGCTAGGAGCGCCTATCTCGCAGCGAGCGTTGAATTAAGACTTACTTTGTTCGGGGGGCACTGCACCTGTCACGGTCAATGTTGGTTTGTGTTGCTGGGTGACCCGGGCAGGACGCAGAGGTGAAGAGAGAGCGATTTGAACTTGGGGCTCAACTCTTATAATCCCCAGGGCCTTCCCGCCTTTCGGGGCGGACCCTGTACCTGGTCCCAAGTGATTGGACTTTGTCCCAATCGCTTGGTTCAATTTCTCCAATACTGGAGCAGTTCCCTGATCGATGGGCGGTCTTGAGGTGCTCGTTCACCTCCTTTGTGTTGGCTCCTGCTGGCGCCGAGGAGTCTGGCTTTGCTTTGTGTGTCCAAAATGTTACTTATTGTTCCCGGGGATTGCTCATCAGTATGCAGATGGCTGTTGCTTTGTTATGCTGATGGTCACTGGTATCGACGTTGTCTGGCCTTTGCAGAGGTAAATACACAGCAAACCTGCAGCTGCTGGTTTCTGTCTATGTTGGCTGACTTTCCCATCAGCCTTTGCCGTTCGCCATTTTAAATCGGGAGTTGGCCAATTTAGGTGGCTACACTGTGTGACCTCACTGGCCTGGAAACTACACTTTGCGCTCTACAATCCGTTGCCAGCATCTTTGAATCATCTTACTGCCGCTTCTAAACTGGCCAAGTGTTTTTCTGTGTTGTTCCTCTCACTGAAACATAATCGAGGTACACTACAGCCTTTGGGACGCGTTGGAACAGTGTTTCCATTGTGCATTGAAACATTGCGCAGGTCGAAAAGATTCCCAAAGTTAATCCGGAGGATTAAAAAGTTTGTTGTGTGTATTAATGGCCTCATTATTCCCGGAATCCTCGTCCTGTTCCAATGGTAAAGACACGTGACTTAAGACAAACTATGTAAATCTGAGGGTCACCACCAACGTCGTACAAAGTTCCTCTGTCTGGGGAATTGGGCACTTAGTAATTTGGGCAGCTGGTTAATCGGAAGCTTATTGTGCCCACAAATTCTGACAAAGTGATTAGGCTTCAACACAGGGAGGTTGGGGACTGCCCACTCAGAAAACTGAACACGTTTTCATTCTGCAACACCCAGGTGCCCACTGCCTGGCCCCTGCTCCCAGAGAACCGCGTTTTTTTCCCATTGGTTGTCGGGAATAGATAGGATAGATGTGGGCAGGTTGTTTCCACTGGCGGGTGAAAGCAGAACGAGGGGGCATAGCCTCAAAATAAGGGGAAGTAGATTTAGGACTGAGTTTAGGAGGAACCTCTTCACCCAAAGGGTTGTGAATCTATGGAATTCCTTGCCCAGTGAAGCAGTTGAGGCTCTTTCATTAAATGTTTTTAAGATAAAGATAGATAGGTTTTGAAAAATAAAGGGATTAAGGGTTATTGTGTTCGGGCCGGAAAGTGGAGCTGAGTCCACAAAAGATCAGCCATGATCTCATTGAATGGTGGAGCAGCCTCGAGGGGCCAGGTGGCCTACTCCTGCTCCTAGTTCGTATGTTCTTCTGATCTTATGTTGTGATTCGCGTGCTCACACACAGTAGGTCCCGAATTGGTCACGTGAACAGTGAGGGGCCGAAAGAGAAAATTCTAGAAACTCTCAGCAGGTCTGGCAGCATCTGTCGGGAGAGAAAAGATGGAGCGTTTTGAGTCCAATGACTCTTTGTCAAAGCTAACAGACAGAGAAAGTGAGAAGTATCTATACTGTAGAGTGACAATGAAAGATGCGTCATAGCCACAGAAACCCAGGGAAACTGGGTGCTATTGGCCATAGAAACCAAGGGGAAAGAGCGCTAATGGCCACAGAAACCAACGGAACAGAGTGCTAATGGCAGTCCCCAGAGAGGACAAAAGATGTGAAAGGTCAAACAGCAGAGAAACTAACATCAGAGGATGAACTGTAGATGTGGGGGGAGGGGAAGGGGGAAGCAAAGAGGACAAGGTGAAGGAAAGGTGGATAAGATTAGGTGGGGGGAATTAAATGAATATTAGGAAAGAAAGAAATTGTAAAAGACAATTAAAATGAAATGAAAACAAATGGGTCGAGGTGGGGCTGATCATCTGAAGTTGTTGAATTCGATGTTCAGACCGGAAGCTGTAGCGTGCCTAACCGGAAGATGAGATGTTGTTCCTCCAGTTTGCGTTGAGCTTCACTGGAACATTGCAGCAGGCCAAGGGCAGACATGTGGGCATGGGAGCAGGGTCATTTGTTAAAATGGCAAGCAACAGGGACGTCAGGGTCCTGAGTGCGCAAAGACCGAAGATGCTCAGCAAAGCGATCACCCAGTCTGCGTTTGGTCTCTCCGATATAGAGGAGACCACATTGGGAGCAGCGAATGCAATAGAACAAATTGGAAGAGATGCAAGTGAAACGCTTCTTAACCTGGAATTAGTGTTTTGGGCCTGCGATGTTAAGCATGGAAGAGCTAAAGGTGCAGGTGTTACACCTTGTGCGATTGAATGGGAAGGCAACATGGTTGACGGGAGATGTGAGCGGGCTCTGATTTCAGGAGCCCATTTGCCTCAGAAACTATCATTGATTGTTGTAATCATCAATATAGTTTACTGATGTCCTTTAGGGAAGGAAGTCTGCCATCCTTACCCAGTCTGACCTCGGTGTGACTCCAGACCCACAGTAATGCCCCTTCATACCACCACCTTCATGAGGGTACAATCATTATTTTTATGCTTCACAGTGTGCATGTATAACTTGGTCAGCTGTTGTTCATCCGATATTGGCAACACCACCGACTGTGTGCAATGAATGGCATGGAGGGTCAAACAGTATAAATGTTTAGAATCCAGTATGGTTCGGATATTACACTTTAGATGTCAGTTTCGTAAGAGGACACACGAAGTCTTTGTACTGACCTTACAAAGGGAAGTGGTACCGATTCTGCGGGATATTAATGTTCAGCGCATGGCTTCACCAACATGGCGGCAGTGTGGCAAGACGGCAAATAACTTCACTTGGGTGGTCAAAGTGAGCGAAATGATCGACACATCTTTGCATAGAATTTACAGTGCAGAAGGAGGCCATTCAGCCCATCAAGTCTGCACCGGCTCTTAGAAAGAGCACCGCACCCAAGGTCCACAACTCCACCCTATCCCCATAACACAGTAACCCGACCCAACAATAAGGGTAATTTTGGACACTGAGGGCAATGTGTCATGGCCAATCCACCTAACCTGCACATCTTTGGACTGTGGGAGGAAACCGGAGTACCCGGAGGAAACCCACGCACACACGGGGAGGATGTGCAGACTCCGCACAGACAGTGACCCAAGCCGGAATCGAACCTGGGACCCTGGAGCTGTGAAGCAATTGTGCTATCCACAATGCTACCGTGCTGCCCCCTCATATCACTCAGTAAAAAACACATCCCTCAGAGTGACAATGAACCACAGCCCAGTCAGTCACCCAGTAAACCATACACCCCTCACATATGCAATGTACCATACCCCAGGAAGTCACCCAGCAAAACAAACACCCCTCACATACGCAATATACCATAGCCCAGTCAGTCACCCAGCAAACCACGCACTCCTCACATAAGCAATGTACCACAGCCAAGTCAGTCACGCAGTAAACCACACACTCCTCACATCCACAATGTACCATAGAACAAGTTAGCCACACAATTCACCACACACCCATTACAGACGCAATGAACCATCGCCCAGTTAGCCACACAATAGACCACACATCCCTCACATACGCAATGTACCATTACCCAGCCAGTCACCTAGTGAACCACACACCCCTCATGTATGCAATGTACCATAGCCCAGTTACACACACAATACACCACACACCCCTCACATTCTAAAGATACCATAGCCCAGTCAGTCACCTAGTAAACCACACGCCCCTCACATACGCAATGTACCATCGCTCAGTTAGCCACACCACACAGCACTCACAGACGCTATGTACCATTGCCCAGTCAGTCACCCAGTAAAACATACACTGCTCACATACACAATGTACCATAGCCCAGTCAGTCACCCAGTAATACACACACCCCTCACATACGCAATGCACCACAGTCAAGTCAGCCACCAAGTAAAACATACACCCCTTACATATGCAATGGACGATAGCCCAGTCTGTCATCCAGTAAAACACACCCCTCAAATGGAGGGCATAAGCTATGAGGAGCGATTGAATAAACTCGGTTTGTTCTCACTGGAACGAAGGAGGTTGAGGGGCGACCTGATAGAGGTATACAAAATTATGAGGGGCATAGACAGAGTGGATAGTCAGAGGCTTTTCCCCAGGGTAGAGGGGTCAATTACTAGGGGGCATAGGTTTAAGGTGAGAGGGGAAAAGTTTAGAGTAGATGTACGAGGCAAGTTTTTTACGCAGAGGGTAGTGGGTGCCTGGAACTCACTACCGGAGGAGGTAGTGGAGGCAGGGACGATAGGGACATTTAAGGGGCATCTTGACAAATATATGAATAGGATGGGAATAGAAGGATACGGACCCAGGAAGTGTAGAAGATTGTAGTTTAGTCGGGCAGTATGGTCGGCACGGGCTTGGAGGGCCGAAGGGCCTGTTCCTGTGCTGTACATTTCTTTGTTCTTTGTTCTAAATACACAATGGACCACAGGCCAGTCAGTCACCCAGTAAACCACAGACCCCACACATACGCAATGTACCATAGCCCAGCAACTCACCCAGCAAACCACACACCCCTCAAACACGCAATATACCATAGCCCATTGAGCCACACAATGCACCACACACGCATCGCACACGGAATATACCATAACCCAGGCAATCACCCAGCAAACCACTCACCCCTCGCATACGCAATGGGCCATAGCCCAGTCAGTCGCCCAACAAAGCACACACCCCTCACATATGCAATGAAACATCGCTCAGACTGCCACACAATAGACCACACAACCCTCACATACGCAACGTAACATAGCCCATTCAGTCGCCCAGTAATGCACACACTCCTCACACATGCAATGAACCATCGCTCTGTTAGCCACACAATAGACCACACACCCATCACATACGCAATGTAACAGAGTGCAGTCTTTCAGCGAGTAAACCACACACACCTCACATACGCAATGTACCATAGCCCAGTCAGTCACCCTGCAAACTACACACCCTCACATACGCAAAGTGCCACAGCCAAGTCAGTCACCCAGTACACCACACACCCCTCACATACATTATATATCCTATTTTTTAGCCACACAATTTACCACACAGCCCTCACATAGGCAACGTTCCATAGCTCAGTAGACACCCAGCAAACCACACACCCTTCACATACGAAATGTACCATTGAACAGGCAGTCACCCAGCAAACCACACATCCCTCACACACGCTAAGTACCATAGCCAAGTCAGTCACCCAGAAAACTACACATCCCTCACATACGCAATGTACCATAGCACAATTATCCACAGAATACACCACACACGCATCACATACGCAATGTACCATAGCCAAGGCAGTCACCCAGCAAACCACTGACCCCTCACATATGCAATGTACCACAGCCCAGACAGTCACCCAGCAAACCACACACCCCTCACATCTGCAATGTACCATAGTCGAGTCAGTAACCCAGTACACCACTCACCCCTCACACACGCAATGCACCACAGCCAAGTCAGTCACCAAGTAAAACACACACCCCTCACATGCGCATTGTACCACAGCCCAGCATGTCACCCAGTAAACCACACACCCCTCACATACGCAATGTATAATAGCACAGCTATCCACACAATACACCACACACCCCTCACAGACCCAATGTACCATAGCCCAGGCTGTCACTCAGTAAACCACAGGACCCTCACATACGCAATTGACGATAGCCCAGCAAGTCACACAGCAAAACACTCACCCTTCACATACACAATTTACCATAGCGCAGTCAGTCACCCAGCAAACCACACACCCCTCACATACGCAATGTACCATAGCCCAGTCAGTCACCCAGCAAACCACACACCCCTCACATACGCAATGTACCACAGACGAGTCAGTAATGCAGTAAACCACACACCCCTCACATACGCAATGTACCATTGAACAGGCAGTCACCCTGTAAACCACATACCCCTCACTTCCGCAAAGTACCATCGGCCAGTCAGTCACCCAGTAAAGCGCACACCCCTCACATACACAATGTACCATTGCCCAGTCAGTCACCCAGTAAAACACACACCCCTCACATACGAAATGTACCACAGCCCAGTCAGTCACCCAGCAAACCACGCACACCTCACATACGCAATGTACCATTGCCCAGTCAGTCACCCAAGTAAACACACACCCCTCACATTCACAATGTACCATAGACCACTCATTCACCCGGTAAATTACACACCTCTCACATACGCAATGTACCATAGCCCAGCATTCACCCAGTAAACCACACACCCCTCACAGACCTAATGTACCATAGCCCAATCAGTCACTCAGTAAACCACACAACCCTCACATACGCAATGGACGATAGCCCAGCAAGTCACACAGCAAACCACACACCCCTCACATATGCAATGTACCATAGCCCAGACAGTCACCCAGCAAACAACACACCCCTCACATATGCAATGTACCACAGTCCAGTCAGTCACCCCGTGAACAACATACATCTCACATACGCAATGTACCACAGCCCAGTCAGTCACGCAGCAAACCACACACCCCTCACATATGCAATGTACCAAAGCCGAGGCAGTCACCCAGTAAACAACACACCCCTCACATACGCAATGTACCATAGCCCAGTCAGTCGCCCAACAAAGCACACACCCCTCACACATGCAACGAAACATCGCTGAGATAGCCACACAATAGACCACACACCCTACACATACGCAATGTAACATAGCCCATTCAGTCGCCCAGCAAACCACACACCCCTCACATATGCAATGTACCTTAGTCGAGTCAGTAACCCAGTAAACCACACACCCTTCACATGCGCAAGGTGCCACAGCCCAGTCATTCACCCAGTAAACCACACACACCCCTCACGCACGCAATTTACCACAGCCCAGTCAGTCACTCTGTAAACCACACAACCCTCACATAGGCAATGGACGATAGACCAGTCAGTTATCCAGAAAACCACACAATTCTCACATACGCAATGTACCATAGCCCAGCAGGCACCCAGTAAACCACACACCCCTCACAGACCCAATGTACCATAGCCCAGTCAGTCACTCAGTAAACCACACAACCCTCACATACGCTATGGACGATAGCCCAGCAAGTCACAGAGCAAAGCACACACCCCTCACATATGCAATGTACCATAGTCTAGGTAGTCACACAGCAAACCACTTACCTCTCACATACGCAATGTACCATATGCCAGACAGTCACCCAGCAAACCACACACCCCTCACAGACTCAATGTACCATAGCCCAGTCAGTCACTCAGCGAACCACACACCCCTCACATATGAAATGTACCATAGTCGAGTCAGTAACCCAGTAAACCACACACCCCTCACATACGCAATATACCATACCCAGTCAGTCACTCAGCGAACCACACACCCCTCACATATGAAATGTACCATAGTCGAGTCAGTAACCCAGTAAACCACACACCCCTCACATACGCAATGTACCATTGAACAGGCAGTCACCCATCAAACCACATGCCCCTCACATACGCAATGTAACATTGAACAGGCAGTCACGCAGCAAACCACACACCCCTCACATGCGCAATGTACCATAGCCCAGTCAGTCACCCAGTAATACACACACACCTCACATACGCAATGTACCATAGCCCAGTCAGTCACCCAGTAATACACACACACCTCACATACGCAATGTACCACAGCCACGTCAGCCACCCAGTAAAACACACACCCCTCACATACGCAATGTACCATAGCCCAGCAAGTCACCCAGTAAACCACACACCATTCACATCCGCAATGTATAATAGCCCAGTTATCCACACAATAAACCACACACTCATCACACACTCAATTTGCCATAGCCCAATGAGCCACACAATCCACAACACACGCATCACACAAGCAATATACCATAACCCAGGCGATCACCCAGCAAACAACTCACCCCGCACATACGCAATGTACCATAGCCCAGTCAGTCGCCCAACAAGGCACACACCCCTCACACATGCAATGAAACATCGCTCAGATAGCCACACAATAGACCACACAACCCTCACATACGCAATGTAACATAGCCCATTCAGTCGCCCAGTAAAGCACACACCCCTCACATATGCAATGAACCATCGCTCAGTTAGCCACACAATAGACAACACACACCTCACATACGCAATGTAACATAGCCCATTCATTCGCCCAGTAAACCACATACCCCTCACTTACGCAAAGTATCACAGCCAAGTCAGTCATCCAGTACACCACACACCCCTCTTACATTATGTACCCTATCCCTTAGCCACACAATTCACCACACAGCCCTCACAGAGGAAATGTTCCATAGCTCAGTAGACATCCAGCAAACCACACACCCCTCACATACGCAATGTACCATAGCCCAGTCAGTCACACAGCAAACCACACACCCCTCACATACGCAATGTACCATTGAACATGTAGTCACCCAGCAAACCACACACCCCACACATACGCAATGTACCACAGACCAGTCAGTCACACAGTAAACCACACACCTCTCATATCCGCAATGTACCATAGCCCAGTCAGTCACTCAGTAAACCACACAACCCTCACATACGCATTGGACAAGAGCCAAGTCAGTTACCCAGCAAACCACACACCTCTCACATACGCAATGTACCATAGCCAGTCAGTCACCCAGTAAGCCACACACCCCTCACAGACTTATAGCCCAGTCGGTCACTCAGTAAACCACACAACCCTGACAAACGCAATGAACGATAGCGCAGCAAGTCACACAGCAAACTACACACCCCTCAGATATGCAATGTACCATAGCCTAGGCTGTCACCCAGCAAACAACTCACCCCTCACATACGCAATGTACCATAGCCCAGTCAGTCACCCAGCAAACCACACACCCCTCACATATGAAATGAACAATAGTCGAGTCAGTAACCCAGTAAACCACACACCCTTCACATACGCAATATACCATTGAACTGGCAGTCACCCAGCAAACCACACATCCCTCACATACGCAATGTACCAAAGCCCAGACAGTCACCCAGCAAACCACCCCCCCCTCATATATGCAGTGTACCACAGTCGAGTCAGTAACCCAGTACACCACACACCTTTCACATACGCAATGTACCATATCCCAGTCAGTCACTCAGTAAACTACACAACCCTCACATACGCAATGTACCATAGCCAAGTCAGTTACCCAGCAAACCACACATTCCTCACATACGCAATGTACCATAGCCCAGTCAGTCACACAGTAAACCACACACCCCTCACAGCCAAATGCACCATAGCCCAGTCAGTCACTTAGCAAACCACACACCCTTCACATACGCAATGTATCAGAGTCGAATCAGTCACCCAGCAAACCACACACCCCTCACATATGAAATGAACAATAGTCGAGTCAGTAACCCAGTAAACCACACACCCTTCACATACGCAATATACCATTGAACTGGCAGTCACCCAGCAAACCACACATCCCTCACATACGCAATGTACCATAGCCCAGGCAGTCACCCAGCAAACCACACACCCCTCACGTACACAATGTACCACAGCCCAGTCAGTCCCAGTGTACCACACACCTCTCACATACGCAATGGACGATAGCCCAGCAAGTCACACAGCAAACCTCACACCCCTCACATACGCAAATTACCATAGCCTACGCAGTCACCCAGCAAACCCCTCACCCCTCACATACGCAATGTACCATACCCCAGTCAGTCACCCAGCAAACCACACACCCCTCACATACACAATGTACCACAGCCCAGTCAGTCACCCGGCAAACAAGACACCCCTCAAATATGCAATACACCACAGTCCAGTCAGTCACCCAGTACACCACACACCCCTCACATACGCAATGGACGATAGCCCAGCAAGTCACACAGCAAACCACACACCCTCACATACGCAATATACCATAGCCCAGTCAGTCACCCAGTGAACCATACACCCCTCAAATACGCAATGTATCAAAGACCTGTTATCCACACAATACACCACACACGCATCACATACGCAAAGTACCATAGCCAAGGCAGTCACCCAGTAAGCCACACACCCCTCACAGACCCATAGCCCAGTCGGTCACTCAGTAAACCACACAACCCTGACAAACGCAATGAACGATAGCGCAGCAAGTCACACAGCAAACTACACACCTCTCACATATGCAATGTACGACAGTCCAGTCAGTCACCCAGTAAACCACACACCCTTCACATACGCAATATACCATTGAACTGGCAGTCACCCAGCAAACCACACATCCCTCACATACGCAATGTACCGTAGCCCAGTCAGTCACCCAGCAAACCACACGTCCCTCACATATGAAATGAACAATAGTCGAGTCAGTAACCCAGTAAACCACACACCCTTCACATAGGCAATGTAAAACAGCCCAGTCAGTCACCCAGCAAACCACACACCCCTCACATACGCAATGTACCATTGAACAGGCAGTCACCCAGCAAACCACACACCCCTCACATACGCAATATACCATACCCAGTCAGTCACTCAGCGAACCACACACCCCTCACATATGAAATGTACCATAGTCGAGTCAGTAACCCAGTAAACCACACACCCCTCACATACGCAATGTACCATTGAACAGGCAGTCACCCATCAAACCACATGCCCCTCACATACGCAATGTAACATTGAACAGGCAGTCACGCAGCAAACCACACACCCCTCACATGCGCAATGTACCATAGCCCAGTCAGTCACCCAGTAATACACACACACCTCACATACGCAATGTACCATAGCCCAGTCAGTCACCCAGTAATACACACACACCTCACATACGCAATGTACCACAGCCACGTCAGCCACCCAGTAAAACACACACCCCTCACATACGCAATGTACCATAGCCCAGCAAGTCACCCAGTAAACCACACACCATTCACATCCGCAATGTATAATAGCCCAGTTATCCACACAATAAACCACACACTCATCACACACTCAATTTGCCATAGCCCAATGAGCCACACAATCCACAACACACGCATCACACAAGCAATATACCATAACCCAGGCGATCACCCAGCAAACAACTCACCCCGCACATACGCAATGTACCATAGCCCAGTCAGTCGCCCAACAAGGCACACACCCCTCACACATGCAATGAAACATCGCTCAGATAGCCACACAATAGACCACACAACCCTCACATACGCAATGTAACATAGCCCATTCAGTCGCCCAGTAAAGCACACACCCCTCACATATGCAATGAACCATCGCTCAGTTAGCCACACAATAGACAACACACACCTCACATACGCAATGTAACATAGCCCATTCATTCGCCCAGTAAACCACATACCCCTCACTTACGCAAAGTATCACAGCCAAGTCAGTCATCCAGTACACCACACACCCCTCTTACATTATGTACCCTATCCCTTAGCCACACAATTCACCACACAGCCCTCACAGAGGAAATGTTCCATAGCTCAGTAGACATCCAGCAAACCACACACCCCTCACATACGCAATGTACCATAGCCCAGTCAGTCACACAGCAAACCACACACCCCTCACATACGCAATGTACCATTGAACATGTAGTCACCCAGCAAACCACACACCCCACACATACGCAATGTACCACAGACCAGTCAGTCACACAGTAAACCACACACCTCTCATATCCGCAATGTACCATAGCCCAGTCAGTCACTCAGTAAACCACACAACCCTCACATACGCATTGGACAAGAGCCAAGTCAGTTACCCAGCAAACCACACACCTCTCACATACGCAATGTACCATAGCCAGTCAGTCACCCAGTAAGCCACACACCCCTCACAGACTTATAGCCCAGTCGGTCACTCAGTAAACCACACAACCCTGACAAACGCAATGAACGATAGCGCAGCAAGTCACACAGCAAACTACACACCCCTCAGATATGCAATGTACCATAGCCTAGGCTGTCACCCAGCAAACAACTCACCCCTCACATACGCAATGTACCATAGCCCAGTCAGTCACCCAGCAAACCACACACCCCTCACATATGAAATGAACAATAGTCGAGTCAGTAACCCAGTAAACCACACACCCTTCACATACGCAATATACCATTGAACTGGCAGTCACCCAGCAAACCACACATCCCTCACATACGCAATGTACCAAAGCCCAGACAGTCACCCAGCAAACCACCCCCCCCTCATATATGCAGTGTACCACAGTCGAGTCAGTAACCCAGTACACCACACACCTTTCACATACGCAATGTACCATATCCCAGTCAGTCACTCAGTAAACTACACAACCCTCACATACGCAATGTACCATAGCCAAGTCAGTTACCCAGCAAACCACACATTCCTCACATACGCAATGTACCATAGCCCAGTCAGTCACACAGTAAACCACACACCCCTCACAGCCAAATGCACCATAGCCCAGTCAGTCACTTAGCAAACCACACACCCTTCACATACGCAATGTATCAGAGTCGAATCAGTCACCCAGCAAACCACACACCCCTCACATATGAAATGAACAATAGTCGAGTCAGTAACCCAGTAAACCACACACCCTTCACATACGCAATATACCATTGAACTGGCAGTCACCCAGCAAACCACACATCCCTCACATACGCAATGTACCATAGCCCAGGCAGTCACCCAGCAAACCACACACCCCTCACGTACACAATGTACCACAGCCCAGTCAGTCCCAGTGTACCACACACCTCTCACATACGCAATGGACGATAGCCCAGCAAGTCACACAGCAAACCTCACACCCCTCACATACGCAAATTACCATAGCCTACGCAGTCACCCAGCAAACCCCTCACCCCTCACATACGCAATGTACCATACCCCAGTCAGTCACCCAGCAAACCACACACCCCTCACATACACAATGTACCACAGCCCAGTCAGTCACCCGGCAAACAAGACACCCCTCAAATATGCAATACACCACAGTCCAGTCAGTCACCCAGTACACCACACACCCCTCACATACGCAATGGACGATAGCCCAGCAAGTCACACAGCAAACCACACACCCTCACATACGCAATATACCATAGCCCAGTCAGTCACCCAGTGAACCATACACCCCTCAAATACGCAATGTATCAAAGACCTGTTATCCACACAATACACCACACACGCATCACATACGCAAAGTACCATAGCCAAGGCAGTCACCCAGTAAGCCACACACCCCTCACAGACCCATAGCCCAGTCGGTCACTCAGTAAACCACACAACCCTGACAAACGCAATGAACGATAGCGCAGCAAGTCACACAGCAAACTACACACCTCTCACATATGCAATGTACGACAGTCCAGTCAGTCACCCAGTAAACCACACACCCTTCACATACGCAATATACCATTGAACTGGCAGTCACCCAGCAAACCACACATCCCTCACATACGCAATGTACCGTAGCCCAGTCAGTCACCCAGCAAACCACACGTCCCTCACATATGAAATGAACAATAGTCGAGTCAGTAACCCAGTAAACCACACACCCTTCACATAGGCAATGTAAAACAGCCCAGTCAGTCACCCAGCAAACCACACACCCCTCACATACGCAATGTACCATTGAACAGGCAGTCACCCAGCAAACCACACACCCCTCACATACGCAATGTACCATAGCCCAGACAGTCACCCAGCAAACCACACACCCCTCACATACGCAATGTAACATAGCCCAGACAGTCACCCAGCAAACCACACACCCCTCACATACGCAATGTACCACAGCACAGTCAGTCACCCAGCAAACCACACGTCCCTCACATATGAAATGAACAATAGTCGAGTCAGTCACCCAGCAAACCACACACACCTCACATACGCAATGTACCACAGCCCAGTCAGCCCCAGTGTACCACACACCTCTCACATACGCAATGGACGATAGCCCAGCAAGTCACAGAGCAAACCTCACACCCCTCACATACGCAAATTACCATAGCCTAGACAGTCACCCAGCAAACCACTTACCCCTCACATACGCAATGTACCATAGCCCAGTCAGTCACCATGCAAAGCACACACCCCTCACATATGCAATACACCACAGTCCAGTCAGTCACCCTGTAAGCCACACACCCCTCACATATGCAATGTACCATCGCCCAGTCAGTCACATAGTAAACCACAAACCACTCACAGTCAAATGTACCATAGCGCAGTCAGTAACCCAGCAAACCACACACCCTTCACATATGCAATGTACCACAGTCCAGTCAGTCACCCAGTAAACCACACACCACTCACATATGCAATGTACCATAGTCGAGTCAGGAACCCAGTAAACCACATAACCCTGACTTCCGTAATGTACCACAGCCCAGTCAGTCACCCAGCAAACCACACACCCTTCACATATGCAATGTACCATAGCCAAGTCATTCACCCAGTAAGCCACACACCCCTCACAGACGCAATGCACCATAGCCAAGCAAGTCACACAGCAAACCACACACCCCTCACATACGCAATGGACCATAGCCCAGTCATCACCCAGTAAACCATACACCCCTCAAATACGCAATGTACCAAAGCCCAGTTATCCACACAATACACCACACATGCATCACATACGCAATGTACCATTGAACAGGTAGTCACCCAGCAAACCACACACCCCTCACATACGCAAAGTACAACAGACCAGTCAGTCACCCAGCAAACCACACACCTCTAACATCCGCAATGTACCACAGCCCAGTCAGTCACCCAGTATACCACACACCTCTCACATCCGCAATGTACCATAGCCCAGTCAGTTACCCAGGAAACCAAACACCTCTCACATACGCAATGTACCCTAGCCCAGTCAGTCACACAGTAAACCACACACCCCTCACAGACACAATGTACCATAGCCCAGTCAGTCACTCAGTAAACCACACAACCCTCACATACGCAATGGACGGTGGCCCAGCAAGTCACACAGTAAACCACACACCCCTCACAGACCCAATGTACCATATCCCAGTAAGTTACTCAGTAAAGCACACAACCCTCAAATCGCAATGGACGATAGCCCAGTCAGTTACCCAGCAAACCACCCACCCCTCACATACGCAATGTACCATTGAACAGGTAGTCACCCAGCAAACCACACACTGCTCACATACACAAAGTACAACAGACCAGTCAGTCACCCAGTAAACCACCCACCTCTCACAGACGTAATTTACCACAGCCCTGTCAGTAACCCAGCAAACCACACACCCATCACATATGCAATGTATCATAGTCGAGTCAGTAACCCAGTAAACCACACACCCTTCACGCACGCAATTTACCACAGCCCAGTTAGTCACTCTGTAAACCACACAACCTTCACATAGGCAATGGACGATAGCCCATCAGTTACCCAGCAAACCACACACCTCTCACATACGCAATGTACCATAGCCCAGCAGTCACCCAGTAATCCACACACCCCTCACAGACCCAATGTACCATAGCCCAGTCAGTCACTCAGTAAACCACACAACCCTCACATACGCAATGGACGATAGCCCATCAAGTCACACAGCAAACCACACACCCCTCACATACGCAATGTACCATATCCCAGATAGTCACCCCGCAAACCACACACCCCTCACATATGCAATGTACCATAGTCGAGTCAGTAACCCAGTAAACCACACACCCCTCACATACGCAATATACCATTGCCCAGCAAGTCGCACAGCAAACCACACACCCCTCACATACGCAATGTACCATAGCCTAGGCAGTCACCCAGCAAACCACTCACCCCTCACATACGCAATGTACCATAGCCAGTCAGTCACCCAGCAAAACACACACCCCTCACACATGCAATGTACCACAGCACAGTCAGTCACCCAGTAAACCACACACCTCTCACAGACGTAATGTACCACAGCCCAGTAACTCACCCAACAAACCACACACCCCTCACATATGCAATGTACCATAGTCGAGTCAGTAACCCAGTAAACCACACACCCCTCACTTCCGCAATGAACCATCGGCCAGTCAGTCACCCAGTAAACCACACTCCCCTGACAGACGCAATATACCACAGCCCAGCAAGTCACACAGCAAACCACACACCCCTCACATACGCAATGTACACACCCAGTCAGTCATCCAGCAAACCACACACCACTCACATACGCAATGTGCCACAGCCCAGTCAGTCATCCAGCAAACCACACACCACTCACATATGCAATGTACCATTGTCGAATCAGGAACCCAGTAAACCACATAACCCTCAATTTCGCAATTTACCATCGGCTAGTCATTCACCTAGTAAACCACACACCCCTCACATACACAATGTACCATAGCCCAGTCAGTCACCCAGTAATACACACACCCCTCACATCAGCAATGCACCTCAGCCAAGTCAGCCACCCAGTAAAACACACACCCCTCACATACGAAATGGACGATAGCCCAGTCACTCAGCCAGTAAGCCTAACACCCCTCACTGGCCCAATGTACCATAGCCCAGTCAGTCACCCAGTAAACCATACACCCCTCAAATACGCAATGTACCAAAGCCCAGTTATCCACACAATACACCACACACGCATCACATACGCAACGTACCATTGAACAGGTTGTCACCCAGCAAACCACACACCCCTCACATACACAAAGTACAACAGACCAGTCAGTCACCCAGTAAACCACACACCTCTAACATCCGCAATGTGCCACAGCCCAGTCAGTCACCCAGCAAACCACACCCCCCCCCACATACGCAATGTAGCATAGCCCAGTCAGTCACCCAGTATACCACACACCTCTCACATACGCAATGTACCATTGCCCAGTCAGTTACCCAGCAAACCAAACACCTCTCACATACGCAATGTACCATTGAACAGGTAGTCACCCAGTAATCCACATACCCCTCACTTCCGCAATGTACCATCAGCCAGTCAGTCACCCAGTAATACACACACCCCTCACAGACCCAAAGTATCATCGCCCAGTCAGTCACTCAGTAAACCACACAACCCTCACATACGCAATGGACGATTACCCAGCAAGTCACACAGCAAACCACACACCCCTCACATATGCAATGTACCGTAGCCGCGGCAGTCACACAGCAAACCACTTACCCCTCACATATGCAATGTACCGTAGTCGTGTCAGTATCCCAGTAAACCACACACCCCTCACATACACAATGTATCACAGCCCAGTCAGTCACCCAGCAAACCACACACCCCTCACATACGCAATGCACCACAGCCAAGTCAGACACCAAGTAAACCACACAACCCTCACATACGCAATGGACGATAGCCCATCAAGTCACACAGCAAACCACACACCCCTCACATACGCAATGTACCATATCCCAGATAGTCACCACGCAAACCACACACCCCTCACATATGCAATGTACCATAGTCGAGTCAGTAACCCAGTAAACCACACACCCCTCACATACGCAATATACCATTGCCCAGCAAGTCGCACAGCAAACCACACACCCCTCACATACGCAATGTACCATAGCCTAGGCAGTCACCCAGCAAACCACTCACCCCTCACATACGCAATGTACCATAGCCAGTCAGTCACCCAGCAAAACACACACCCCTCACACATGCAATGTACCACAGCACAGTCAGTCACCCAGTAAACCACACACCTCTCACAGACGTAATGTACCACAGCCCAGTAACTCACCCAACAAACCACACACCCCTCACCTATGCAATGTACCATAGTCGAGTCAGTAACCCAGTAAAACACACACCCCTCACTTCCGCAATGAACCATCGGCCAGTCAGTCACCCAGTAAACCACACTCCCCTGACAGACGCAATATACCACAGCCCAGCAAGTCACACAGCAAACCACACACCCCTCACATACGCAATGTACACACCCAGTCAGTCATCCAGCAAACCACACACCACTCACATACGCAATGTGCCACAGCCCAGTCAGTCATCCAGCAAACCACACACCACTCACATATGCAATGTACCATTGTCGAATCAGGAACCCAGTAAACCACATAACCCTCAATTTCGCAATTTACCATCGGCTAGTCATTCACCTAGTAAACCACACACCCCTCACATACACAATGTACCATAGCCCAGTCAGTCACCCAGTAATACACACACCCCTCACATCAGCAATGCACCTCAGCCAAGTCAGCCACCCAGTAAAACACACACCCCTCACATACGCAATGGACGATAGCCCAGTCACTCACCCAGTAAGCCTAACACCCCTCACAGGCCCAATGTACCATAGCCCAGTCAGTCACCCAGTAAACCATACACCCCTCAAATACGCAATGTACCAAAGCCCAGTTATCCACACAATACACCACACACGCATCACATACGCAACGTTCCATTGAACAGGTTGTCACCCAGCAAACCACACACCCCTCACATACACAAAGTACAACAGACCAGTCAGCCACCCAGTAAACCACACACCTCTAACATCCGCAATGTGCCACAGCCCAGTCAGTCACACACCAAACCACACACCCCCACATACGCAATGTAGCATAGCCCAGTCAGTCACCCAGTATACCACACACCTCTCACATACGCAATGTACCATAGCCTAGTCAGTTACCCAGCAAACCAAACACCTCTCACATACGCAATGTACCATAGCCCAGTCAGTCACCCAGTAATCCACATACCCCTCACTTCCGCAATGTACCATCAGCCAGTCAGTCACCCAGTAATACACACACCCCTCACAGACCCAAAGTATCATCGCCCAGTCAGTCACTCAGTAAACCACACAACCCTCACATACGCAATGGACGATTACCCAGCAAGTCACACAGCAAACCACACACCCCTCACATATGCAATGTACCGTAGCCGCGGCAGTCACACAGCAAACCACTTACCCCTCACATATGCAATGTACCGTAGTCGTGTCAGTATCCCAGTAAACCACACACCCCTCACATACACAATGTATCACAGCCCAGTCAGTCACCCAGCAAACCACACACCCCTCACATACGCAATGCACCACAGCCAAGTCAGACACCAAGTAAAACACACACCCCTCACATACGCAATGGACGATAGCACAGTCAGTCACCCAGTAAACCACGTACTCCTCACATGCGCAATGTACCATTGCCCAGTCAGTCACCCAAGTAAACACCACCCCCCCTCACATACGCAATGTACCATAGCCCAGCAAGTCACCCAGTAAACCACACCCCCCTCACATCCGCAATGTATATTAGCCCTGTTATCCACACAATACACCACACACTCATCACACACTCAATGTACCATAGCACATTGAGCCACAGAATGCACAACACACGCATCACACACGCAATATACCATAACCCAGGCAATCACCCAGCAAACCACTCACCCCTCACATACTCAATGTACCATAGCCCAGTCAGTCGCCCAACAAAGCACACACACCTCACACATGCAATGACACATCGCTCAGATAGCCACACAATAGACCACACACCCCTCACAGACGCAATGTAACATAGCCCATTCAGTTACCCAGTAAAGCACACACCCCTCACATACGCAATGTACCATAGCCCAGTCAGTCACCCTGCAAACCACACACCCCTCACATACGCAATATACTACAGCCCAGTCAGTCACCAAGCAAACCACACACCCCTCACATATGAAATGTACCATAGTCAAGTCAGTCACCCAGCAAACCACACACCCCTCACATACGCAATGTACCATTGATCATGCAGTCACCCAGCAAACCACACACCCCTCACATACGCAATGTACCATTGAACAGGTAGTCACCCAGCAAACCACACACCTCTCACATACACAAAGTACAACAGACCAGTCAGTCACCCAGTAAACCACCCACCTCTCACAGACGTAATGTACCACAGCCCTGTCAGTAACCCAGCAAACCACACACCCATCACATATGCAAAGTATCATAGTCGAGTCAGTAACCCAGTAAACCACACACCCTTCACGCACGCAATTTACCACAGCCCAGTTAGTCACTCTGTAAACCACACAACCTTCACATAGGCAATGGACGATAGCCCATCAGTTACCCAGCAAACCACACACCTCTCACATACGCAATGTACCATAGCCCAGCAGTCACCCAGTAATCCACACACCCCTCACAGACCCAATGTACCATAGCCCAGTCAGTCACTCAGTAAACCACACAACCCTCACATACGCAATGGACGATAGCCCATCAAGTCACACAGCAAACCACACACCCCTCACATACGCAATGTACCATATCCCAGATAGTCACCCCGCAAACCACACACCCCTCACATATGCAATGTACCATAGTCGAGTCAGTAACCCAGTAAACCACACACCCCTCACAGACGCAATATACCATTGCCCAGCAAGTCGCACAGCAAACCACACACCCCTCACATACGCAATGTACCATAGCCTAGGCAGTCACCCAGCAAACCACTCACCCCTCACATACGCAATGTACCATAGCCAGTCAGTCACCCAGCAAAACACACACCCCTCACACATGCAATGTACCACAGCACAGTCAGTCACCCAGTAAACCACACACCTCTCACAGACGTAATGTACCACAGCCCAGTAACTCACCCAACAAACCACACACCCCTCACATATTCAATGTACCATAGTAGAGTCAGTAAGCCAGTAAACCACACACCCCTCACTTCCGCAATGAACCATCGGCCAGTCAGTCACCCAGTAAACCACACTCCCCTGACAGACGCAATATACCACAGCCCAGCAAGTCACACAGCAAACCACACACCCCTCACATACGCAATGTACACACCCAGTCAGTCATCCAGCAAACCACACACCACTCACATACGCAATGTGCCACAGCCCAGTCAGTCATCCAGCAAACCACACACCACTCACATATGCAATGTACCATTGTCGAATCAGGAACCCAGTAAACCACATAACCCTCAATTTCGCAATTTACCATCGGCTAGTCATTCACCTAGTAAACCACACACCCCTCACATACACAATGTACCATAGCCCAGTCAGTCACCCAGTAATACACACACCCCTCACATCAGCAATGCAACTCAGCCAAGTCAGCCACCCAGTAAAACACACACCCCTCACATACGCAATGGACGATAGCCCAGTCACTCACCCAGTAAGCCTAACACCCCTCACAGGCCCAATGTACCATAGCCCAGTCAGTCACCCAGTAAACCATACACCCCTCAAATACGCAATGTACCAAAGCCCAGTTATCCACACAATACACCACACACGCATCACATACGCAATGTACCATTGAACAGGTTGTCACCCAGCAAACCACACACCCCTCACATACACAAAGTACAACAGACCAGTCAGTCACCCAGTAAACCACACACCTCTAACATCCGCAATGTGCCACAGCCCAGTCAGTCACCCAGCAAACCACACCCCCCCACATACGCAATGTAGCATAGCCCAGTCAGTCACCCAGTATACCACACACCTCTCACATACGCAATGTACCATAGCCCAGTCAGTTACCCAGCAAACCAAACACCTCTCACATACGCAATGTACCATAGCCCAGTCAGTCACCCAGTAATCCACATACCCCTCACTTCCGCAATGTACCATCAGCCAGTCAGTCACCCAGTAATACACACACCCCTCACAGACCCAAAGTATCATCGCCCAGTCAGTCACTCAGTAAACCACACAACCCTCACATACGCAATGGACGATTACCCAGCAAGTCACACAGCAAACCACACACCCCTCACATATGCAATGTACCGTAGCCGCGGCAGTCACACAGCAAACCACTTACCCCTCACATATGCAATGTACCGTAGTCGTGTCAGTATCCCAGTAAACCACACACCCCTCACATACACAATGTATCACAGCCCAGTCAGTCACCCAGCAAACCACACACCCCTCACATACGCAATGCACCACAGCCAAGTCAGACACCAAGTAAAACACACACCCCTCACATACGCAATGGACGATAGCACAGTCAGTCACCCAGTAAACCACGTACTCCTCACATGCGCAATGTACCATTGCCCAGTCAGTCACCCAAGTAAACACCCCCCCTCACATACGCAATGTACCATAGCCCAGCAAGTCACCCAGTAAGCCACACCCCCCTCACATACGCAATGTATAATAGCCCTGTTATCCACACAATACACCACACACTCATCACACACTCAATGTACCATAGCACATTGAGCCACAGAATGCACAACACACGCATCACACACGCAATATACCATAACCCAGGCAATCACACAGCAAACCACTCACCCCTCACATACTCAACGTACCATAGCCCAGTCAGTCGCCCAACAAAGCACACACACCTCACACATGCAATGAAACATCGCTCAGATAGCCACACAATAGACCACACACCCCTCACAGACGCAATGTAACATAGCCCATTCAGTTACCCAGTAAAGCACACACCCCTCACATACGCAAAGTACCATAGCCCAGTCAGTCACCCTGCAAACCACACACCCCTCACATACGCAATATACTACAGCCCAGTCAGTCACCAAGCAAACCACACACCCCTCACATATGAAATGTACCATAGTCAAGTCAGTCACCCAGCAAACCACACACCCCTCACATACGCAATGTACCATTGATCATGCAGTCACCCAGCAAACCACACACCCCTCACATACGCAATGTACCATTGAACAGGTAGTCACCCAGCAAACCACACACTGCTCACATACACAAAGTACAACAGACCAGTCAGTCACCCAGTAAACCACCCACCTCTCACAGACGTAATGTTCCACAGCCCTGTCAGTAACCCAGCAAACCACACACCCATCACATATGCAATGTATCATAGTCGAGTCAGTAACCCAGTTAACCACACACCCTTCACGCACGCAATTTACCACAGCCCAGTTAGTCACTCTGTAAAGCACACAACCTTCACATAGGCAATGGACGATAGACAATCAGTTACCCAGCAAACCACACACCTCTCACATACGCAATGTACCATAGCCCAGCAGTCACCCAGTAATCCACACACCCCTCACAGACCCAATGTACCATAGCCCAGTCAGTCACTCAGTAAACCACATAACCCTCACATACGCAATGGACGATAGCCCATCAAGTCACACAGCAAACCACACACCCCTCACATACGCAATGTACCATATCCCAGATAGTCACCCCGCAAACCACACACCCCTCACATATGCAATGTACCATAGTCGAGTCAGTAACCCAGTAAACCACACACCCCTCACAGACGCAATATACCATTGCCCAGCAAGTCGCACAGCAAACCACACACCCCTCACATACGCAATGTACCATAGCCTAGGCAGTCACCCAGCAAACCACTCACCCCTCACATACGCAATGTACCATAGCCAGTCAGTCACCCAGCAAAACACACACCCCTCACACATGCAATGTACCACAGCACAGTCAGTCACCCAGTAAACCACACACCTCTCACAGACGTAATGTACCACAGCCCAGTAACTCACCCAACAAACCACACACCCCTCACATATGCAATGTACCATAGTCGAGTCAGTAACCCAGTAAACTACACACCCCTCACTTCCGCAATGAACCATCGGCCAGTCAGTCACCCAGTAAACCACACTCCCCTGACAGACGCAATATACCACAGCCCAGCAAGTCACACAGCAAACCACACACCCCTCACATACGCAATGTACACACCCAGTCAGTCATCCAGCAAACCACACACCACACACATACGCAATGTGCCACAGCCCAGTCAGTCATCCAGCAAACCACACACCACTCACATATGCAATGTACCATTGTCGAATCAGGAACCCAGTAAACCACATAACCCTCAATTTCGCAATTTACCATCGGCTAGTCATTCACCTAGTAAACCACACACCCCTCACATACACAATGTACCATAGCCCAGTCAGTCACCCAGTAATACACACACCCCTCACATCAGCAATGCACCTCAGCCAAGTCAGCCACCCAGTAAAACACACACCCCTCACATACGCAATGGACGATAGCCCAGTCACTCACCCAGTAAGCCTAACACCCCTCACAGGCCCAATGTACCATAGCCCAGTCAGTCACCCAGTAAACCATACACCCCTCAAATACGCAATGTACCAAAGCCCAGTTATCCACACAATACACCACACACGCATCACATACGCAATGTACCATTGAACAGGTTGTCACCCAGCAAACCACACACCCCTCACATACACAAAGTACAACAGACCAGTCAGTCACCCAGTAAACCACACACCTCTAACATCCGCAATGTGCCACAGCCCAGTCAGTCACCCAGCAAACCACACACTCCCACATACGCAATGTAGCATAGCCCAGTCAGTCACCCAGTATACCACACACCTCTCACATACGCAATGTACCATAGCCCTGTCAGTTACGCAGCAAACCAAACACCTCTCACATACGCAATGTACCATAGCCCAGTCAGTCACCCAGTAATCCACATACCCCTCACTTCCGCAATGTACCATCAGCCAGTCAGTCACCCAGTAATACACACACCCCTCACAGACCCAAAGTATCATCGCCCAGTCAGTCACTCAGTAAACCACACAACCCTCACATACGCAAAGGACGATTACCCAGCAAGTCACACAGCAAACCACACACCCCTCACATATGCAATGTACCGTAGCCGCGGCAGTCACACAGCAAACCACTTACCCCTCACATATGCAATGTACCGTAGTCGTGTCAGTATCCCAGTAAACCACACACCCCTCACATACACAATGTATCACAGCCCAGTCAGTCACCCAGCAAACCACACACCCCTCACATACGCAATGCACCACAGCCAAGTCAGACACCAAGTAAAACACACACCCCTCACATACGCAATGGACGATAGCACAGTCAGTCACCCAGTAAACCACGTACTCCTCACTTGCGCAATGTACCATTGCCCAGTCAGTCACCCAAGTAAACACCCCCCCCCCTCACATACGCAATGTACCATAGCCCAGCAAGTCACCCAGTAAACCACACCCCCCTCACATCCGCAAAGTATAATAGACCTGTTATCCACACAATACACCACACACTCATCACACACTCAATGTACCATAGCACATTGAGCCACAGAATGCACAACACACGCATCACACACGCAATATACCATAACCCAGGCAATCACCCAGCAAACCACTCACCCCTCACATACTCAATGTACCATAGCCCAGTCAGTCGCCCAACAAAGCACACACACCTCACACATGCAATGAAACATCGCTCAGATAGCCACACAATAGACCACACACCCCTCACAGACGCAATGTAACATAGCCCATTCAGTTACCCAGTAAAGCACACACCCCTCACATACGCAATGTACCATAGCCCAGTCAGTCACCCTGCAAACCACACACCCCTCACATACGCAATATACTACAGCCCAGTCAGTCACCAAGCAAACCACACACCCCTCACATATGAAATGTACCATAGTCAAGTCAGTCACCCAGCAAACCACACACCCCTCACATACGCAATGTACCATTGATCATGCAGTCACCCAGCAAACCACACTCCCCTCACATACGCAATGTACCACAGCCCAGTCAGTCACCCAGTATACCACACACCTCTCACATACGCAATGTACCATAGCCCAGACAGTCACTCAGTAAACCAAACACCCCTCACAGTCAAATGTACCATAGCCCAGTCAGTCACTCAGTAAACCACACAACCATCACATACGCATTGGGCGATAGCCCAATCAGCAACCCAGCAAACCACCCAGCCCTCACATCCGCAACGTACCATAGCCCAGTCAGTAACCCAGCAAACCAAACACGTCTCACATACGCAATGTACCATAGCCCAGTCAGTCACACAGTAAACCACACACCCCTCACAGTCAAATGTACCATAGCCCAGTCAGTCAATCAGTAAACCACACAACCATCACATACGCAATGGACGATAGCCCAGCAAGTCACACAGCAAACCACACACCACTCACATACGCAATGTACCACAGCCCAGTCAGTCGCCAAGCAAACCACACACCCTTCACATATGCAATGTACCATAGTCGAATCAGTAACCCAGTAAACCACAGACCCCTCACATACGCAATATACCATTGCCCAGTCAGTCACCCAGTAAGCCACACACTCCTCACAGACGCAATACACCATAGCTCAGCAAGTCACACAGCAAACCACACACCCCTCATATACGCAATGGACCATAGCCCAGTCAGTGACTCAGTAAAACATACACCCCTCAAGTACGCAATGTACCAAAGCCCAGTTATCCACACAATACACCAAACACGCATCACACACGCAATGTACCATAACCCAGACAGTCACCCAGCAAACCACTCACCCCTCACATACGCAATGTACCATAGCACAGTCAGTCACCCAGTAAACCACACACCTCTCACATACGCAATGTACCACAGCCCAGACAGTCACCCAAAACCACACACCCATCACATCTGCAATGTACCATAGTCGAGTCAGTAACCCACTAAACCACACACGACTCACATACGCAATGTGCCATAGCCCAGTCAGTCATCCAGCAAACCACACAACCCTCACATATGCAATGTACCACAGTCCATTCGGTCACCCAGTAAACCACACACCCCTCACATACGCAATGTGCCATAGCCCAGTCAGTCACCCAGCAAACCACACACCCCTCACATACTCAATGTACCAAAGCCCAGTTATCCACACAATACACCACACACGCATCACATACGCAATGTACCATTGAACAGGTTGTCACCCAGCAAACCACACACCTCTCACATACACAAAGTACAACAGACCAGTCAGTCACCCAGTAAACCACACACCTCTAACATCCGCAATGTGCCACAGCCCAGTCAGTCACCCAGCAAACCACACACCCCCACATACGCAATGTACCATAGCCCAGTCAGTCACCCAGTATACCACACACCTCTCACATACGCAATGTACCATAGCCCAGTCAGTTACCCAGCAAACCAAACACCTCTCACATACGCAATGTACCATAGCCCAGTCAGTCACCCAGTAATCCACATACCCCTCACTTCCGCAATGTACCATCAGCCAGTCAGTCACCCAGTAATACACACACCCCTCACAGACCCAAAGTATCATCGCCCAGTCAGTCACTCAGTAAACCACACAACCCTCACATACGCAATGGACGATTACCCAGCAAGTCACACAGCAAACCACACACCCCTCACATATGCAATGTACCGTAGTCGCGGCAGTCACACAGCAAACCACTTACCCCTCACATATGCAATGTACCGTAGTCGTGTCAGTATCCCAGTAAACCACACACCCCTCACATACACAATGTATCACAGCCCAGTCAGTCACCCAGCAAACCACACACCCCTCACATACGCAATGCACCACAGCCAAGTCAGACACCAAGTAAAACACACACCCCTCACATACGCAATGGACGATAGCACAGTCAGTCACCCAGTAAACCACGTACTCCTCACATGCGCAATGTACCATTGCCCAGTCAGTCACCCAAGTAAACACCCCCCCCCTCACATACGCAATGTACCATAGCCCAGCAAGTCACCCAGTAAACCACACCCCCCTCACATCCGCAATGTATAATAGCCCTGTTATCCACACAATACACCACACACTCATCACACACTCAATGTACCATAGCACATTGAGCCACAGAATGCACAACACACGCATCACACACGCAATCTACCATAACCCAGGCAATCACCCAGCAAACCACTCACCCCTCACATACTCAATGTACCATAGCCCAGTCAGTCGCCCAACAAAGCACACACACCTCACACATGCAATGAAACATCGCTCAGATAGCCACACAATAGACCACACACCCCTCACAGACGCAATGTAACATAGCCCATTCAGTTACCCAGTAAAGCACACACCCTTCACATACGCAATGTACCATAGCCCAGTCAGTCACCCTGCAAACCACACACCCCTCACATACGCAATATACTACAGCCCAGTCAGTCACCAAGCAAACCACACACCCCTCACATATGAAATGTACCATAGTCAAGTCAGTCACCCAGCAAACCACACACCCCTCACATACGCAATGTACCATTGATCATGCAGTCACCCAGCAAACCACACACCCCTCACATACGCAATGTACCACAGCCCAGTCAGTCACCCAGTATACCACACACCTCTCACATACGCAATGTACCATAGCCCAGACAGCCACTCAGTAAACCAAACACCCCTCACAGTCAAATGTACCATAGCCCAGTCAGTCACTCAGTAAACCACACAACCATCACATACGCATTGGACGATAGCCCAATCAGCAACCCAGCAAACCACCCACCCCTCACATCCGCAACGTACCATAGCCCAGTCAGTAACCCAGCAAACCAAACACGTCTCACATACGCAATGTACCATAGCCCAGTCAGTCACACAGTAAACCACACACCCCTCACAGTCAAATGTACCATAGCCCAGTCAGTCAATCAGTAAACCACACAACCATCACATACGCAATGGACGATAGCCCAGCAAGTCACACAGCAAACCACACACCACTCACATACGCAATGTACCACAGCCCAGTCAGTCACCAAGCAAACCACACACCCTTCACATATGCAATGTACCATAGTCGAATCAGTAACCCAGTAAACCACAGACCCCTCACATACGCAATATACCATTGCCCAGTCAGTCACCCAGTAAGCCACACACTCCTCACAGACGCAATACACCATAGCTCAGCAAGTCACACAGCAAACCACACACCCCTCACATACGCAATGGACCATAGCCCAGTCAGTGACTCAGTAAAACATACACCCCTCAAGTACGCAATGTACCAAAGCCCAGTTATCCACACAATACACCACACACGCATCACACACGCAATGTACCATAACCCAGACAGTCACCCAGCAAACCACTCACCCCTCACATACGCAATGTACCATAGCACAGTCAGTCACCCAGTAAACCACACACCTCTCACATACGCAATGTACCACAGCCCAGACAGTCACCCAAAACCACACACCCATCACATCTGCAATGTACCATAGTCGAGTCAGTAACCCACTAAACCAACACGACTCACATACGCAATGTGCCATAGCCCAGTCAGTCATCCAGCAAACCACACAACCCTCACATATGCAATGTACCACAGTCCATTCGGTCACCCAGTAAACCACACACCCCTCACATACGCAATGTGCCATAGCCCAGTCAGTCACCCAGCAAACCACACACCCCTCACATACTCAATGTACCATTCAACAGGCAGTCACCCAGCAAACCACACACCCCTCACATACGTAATGTACCACAGCCCAGTCAGTCACCCAGTAATCCACACGCCTCTCACAAACGCATTGTACCTTAGCCCAGTCAGTCACTCAGTAAACCACACAACCCTCAAATACCCAATGGACGATAGCCCAGCCATTTACCCAGCAAACCACACACCCTCTCATACGCAATGTACCATAGCCCAATCAGTTACCCAGCAAACGACACAACCCTCACATACGCAATGGACGATAGCCCAGCAAGTCACACAGCAAACCACACACCCCTCACATACGTAATGTACCATTGCACAGTGAGACACACAATACACCACACACCTCTCACACACGCAATGTACCATAGCACAGACAGTCACCCAGCAAACCACACATCCCTCATATATGCAGTGTACCACAATCGAGTCAGTAACCCAGTAAACCACACACCCCTCACATACGCAATGTACCACAGCCCAGTCAGTCACCCAGTATACCACACACCTCTCACATACGCAATGTACCATAGCCCAGTCAGTCACTCAGTAACCCACACAACCCTCACATACGCATTGGACGATAGCCCAGTCAGCTGCCCAGCAAACTACACAACCCTCACATACGCAATGTACCATAGCCAAGTCAGTTACCCAGCAAACCAAACACCTCTCACATACGCAATGTACCATAGCCCAGTCAGTCACACAGTAAACCACACACCCCTCACAGTCAAATGTACCATAGCCCAGTCAGTCACTCAGTAAACCACACAACCTTCACATACGCAATGGACGATAGCCCAGCAAGTCACACAGCAAACCAAGCGCCCCTCACATACGCAATGTACCACATCCCAGTCAGTCACCCAGCAAACCACACACCTTTCACATATGCAATGTACCAGAGTCGAATCAGTAACCCAGTAAACCACAGACCCCTCACAGACGCATTGTACCATAGCCCAGTCAGTCACCCAGTAAACCACACACCCCTCACAGACGCAATGCACCATAGCCCAGCAAGTCACACAGCAAACCACACACCCCTCATATACGCAGTGGACCATAGCGCAGTCAGTCACCCAGTAAACCATACACCCCTCAAATACGCAATTTACCAAAGCCCAGTTATCCACACAATACACCACACACCCCTCACAGACGCAATGCACCATAGTCCAGCAAGTCACACAGCAAACCACACACCCCTCACTTACGCAATGGACCATAGCCCAGTCAGTCACCCAGTAAACCACACACCTCTCACATACGCAATGTACCACAGCCAAGACAGTCACCCAGCAAACCACACACCCATCACATCTGCAATGTACCATAGTCGAGTCAGTAACCCAGTAAACCACACACCACTCACATACGCAATGTACCATAGCCCAGTCAGTCACCCAGCAAACCACACAACCCTCACATATGCAATGTACCACAGTCCAGTCAGCCACCCAGTAAACCACACACCCCTCACATACGCAATGTGCCATAGCCCAGTCAGTCACCCAGCAAATCACACACCCCTCACATACGCAATGTGCCACAGCCCAGTCAGTCACCAAGCAAACCACACACCCCTCACATACTCAATGTACCATTCAACAGGCAGTCACCCAGCTAACCACACACCCCTCACATACGCATTGTACCATATCCCAGTCAGTCACCCAGTAATCCACACACCTCTCAGATACGCAAAGTACCATAGCCCAGTCAGTCACTCAATAAACCACACAACCCTCACATACGGACTGGACGATAGCCCAGCAAGTCACACAGCAAACCACACACCCCTCACATACGCAGTGTACCATAGCCTAGGCAGTCACCCAGCAAACCCTTCACCTCTCACATACGCAATGTACCATAGCCCAGTGAGACACACAATAAAGCACACACCTGCCACAAACGCAATGTACCAAAGCCCAGACAGTCACCCAGCAAACCACCCCCCCCTCATATATGCAGTGTACCACAGTCGAGTCAGTAACCCAGTACACCACACACCCCTCACATACGCAATGTGCCATAGCCCAGTCAGTCACCCAGCAAACCACACACCCCTCACATACGCAATGTGCCATAGCCCAGTCAGTCACCCAGCAAACCACACACCCCTCACATACGCAATGTGCCACAGCCCAGTCAGTCACCAAGCCAACCACACACCCCTCACATACTCAATGTACCATTCAACAGGCAGTCACCCAGCTAACCACACACCCCTCACATACGCATTGTACCATATCCCAGTCAGTCACCCAGTAATCCACACACCTCTCAGATACGCAAAGTACCATAGCCCAGTCAGTCACTCAATAAACCACACAACCCTCACATACGGACTGGACGATAGCCCAGCAAGTCACACAGCAAACCACACACCCCTCACATACGCAGTGTACCATAGCCTAGGCAGTCACCCAGCAAACCCTTCACCTCTCACATACGCAATGTACCATAGCCCAGTGAGACACACAATACACCACACACCTGCCACAAACGCAATGTACCAAAGCCCAGACAGTCACCCAGCAAACCACCCCCCCCTCATATATGCAGTGTACCACAGTCGAGTCAGTAACCCAGTACACCACACACCTTTCACATACGCAATGTACCATATCCCAGTCAGTCACTCAGTAAACTACACAACCCTCACATACGCAATGTACCATAGCCAAGTCAGTTACCCAGCAAACCACACATTCCTCACATACGCAATGTACCATAGCCCAGTCAGTCACACAGTAAACCACACACCCCTCACAGCCAAATGCACCATAGCCCAGTCAGTCACTTAGCAAACCACACACCCTTCACATACGCAATGTATCATAGTCGAATCAGTAACCCAGGAAACCACAGACCCCTCATAGACGCAATGTACCATAGCCCAGTCAGTCACCCAGTAAACCACACACCTCTCACAGACGCAATGCACCATAGTCCAGCAAGTCACCCAGCAAACAATACACCCATCACATCTGCAATGTACCATAGTCGAGTCAGTAACCCAGTAAACCACACACCACTCACATACGCATTATACCATCGCCCAGTCAGTCACCCAAGTAACAACACAACCCTCACATACGCAAAGTACCATAGCCCAGTCAGACACCCAGTACACCACACACCCCTCAGATACGAAATATGCCATTGCCCAGTCAGTCACCCAGTCAACCACACACTCTTCACAGACGCAAGTACCATGGGCCAACAGTCACTCTGTAAACCACACACCCCTCACATACGCAATGTACCATAGCCCAGTCAGTCACCCAGTAAACCGTACACCCCACACATGCGCAATGTACGACAGCCCAGTCAGTCACCCAGCAAACCACACACACCTCACTTCCGCAATGTACCACAGCCCCGTCAGTCTCCCAGAAAAGCACACACCCCTCACATACGCAATATACCATAGCCCAGTCAGTCACCCAAGTAACCACACACCCCTCACATACGCAATGTACCATAGCCCAGTCAGTCTCCCAGCAAACCTCTCACCCCTCACATACGCAATGTACCATAGACCAGTAAGTCACACAAGTAACCACACAACCCTCACATACGCAATGTACCATTGCCCAGTCAGACACCCAGTACACCACACAGCCCTCAGATACGAAATATGCCATTGCCCAGTCAGTCACCCAGTAAACCACACACTCTTCACAGACGCAATGTACCATGGGCCAGTCAGTCACTCTGTAAACCACACACCCCTCACATACGCAATGTACCATTACCCTGTCAGTCACTCAGTTAACCACACAACTCTCACATACGAAATATACTACAGCACAGTCAGTCACCCAGCAAACCACACACCCCTCACATACGCAATGGACCATAGCTAGGTCAGTTACCCAGCAAACCACTCAACCCTCACATTAGCAATGTACCATATCCCAGTCAGTCACCCATCAAACCACACACCCCTCACAGACGTAATGTACCATAGCCCAGTCAGTCACCCAACTATACAGCCCCCCTCACATACGAAATGTACCATAGCCCAGTCAGCCACACAATTCACAACATTCCCCTCATAAACGAAAAGCACCATAACCCAGTAGACACCCAGCAAAACACACACCCCTCCCTTACGAAATGGACGATAGCCCAGTCTGTCACACAGCAAACCACGCACCCGTCAGATACGCAATGTGCCATAGCCCAGTTAGCCACACAATACACCACACCTCCCTCACATACGCAATGCACCAATATGCAGCCTTGCAGCGAATAAACCACACACACGTCACACACGCAATATACCACAGCCCAGTCAGTCACCAACAAACCACACACCTCTCACATACGAAACATACCATAGCCCAGTCAGTCACCCAGCAAAACACACACCCCTCACATACTCAATGTTTCATAGCCCAGCAAGTCACCCAGCCAACCACACACCCCTCACATACGCAATGTGCCATTGCCCAGTCTGTCATGCAGCAAACCACACACCCCTCACACACGAAATGTACCATAGACCAGTCAGTGACCCAGCAAACCACACACCCCTTACATACGCAATGTACCATAGCCCAGTCAGTGACCCAGCAGACCACACACCCCTCACATGCACAATGTACCATAGCCCAGTTAGCCAAACAATTCACCACACACCCATTACAGACGAAATGTAGCATCGCTCAGTTAGCCACACAATAGACCACGCACCCCTCACATACGCAATGTACCATAGCCTAGTCAGTCAACCAGTAAACCACACACCCCTTCCATTCGCAAGTTACCATAGCCCAGTCTGTCGCCCAGTAAACTACACACCCCTCACATACGCAATGTACCATAGCCCAGTCTGCCGCCCAGTAAACCACACACTCTACACAGACGCAATGTACCATAGCTCAGTCAGTCCCCCAGTAAAACACACACCCCTCACATATGCAATGAACCATCACTCAGTTAGCCACACAATACTCCACACACCTTACATACGCAATTTCCCAAATCCAGTCAGCCACACAATACACCACACATCCCTCACATACTCAATGTACCATATTGCAGTCTTTTAGCGAGTAAACCACACATACCTCACACACGCAATGTACCATAGCCCAGTCAACCATCCAGTAAAACACACTCCCCTCACATACACAATGTACCACAGCCCAGTCAGTCACCCTGTACACCACCACCCCCCCCTCACATACACTATGTACCCTATTCCTTAGCCACACAATTCAACACACACTCCTCGCAGAGGCAACGTTCCATAGCTCAGTAGACACCCAGTAAACCAAACACCCCTCACATACGCAATGTACCATAGCCCATTCAGTCACCCAGCAATCCCCACATACGCAATGTAGCATAGCCCAGCCAGTCACCCAGTAAACCACACACCCCTCACATACGCAATGAACCATAGCCCAGTCAGTCACCCAGTAAACCACACACCCCTCACATACGCAATGTAGCATAGCCCAGTCAGTCACCCAGTAAACCACACACCCCTCACATACGCAATGAACCACAGCCCAGTCAGTCACCCAGTAAACAACACACGCCTCACATACGCAATGTACCATAGCCCAGTCAGTCACCCAGTACACCACACACCCCTCACATACTCAGTGTACCATAACCCAGTTAGCCACATAATACACCACACGCCTCACAAATGGGTGTGTGAGGGGAATTTACTGTGCGTGTGTGAGTGGGTTGAGTGCGTGTGTGGGGTGGGGGATTCTGCGTTGGTAGTGGGGGGTGTATTGTGTGTGGGAGGTTAGTATGTGTGAGAGGGGGGTTAGTGAGTGTTGGGGTTGTTAGTGTGTGTGTGTGAGGGGTGAGTTTGTGCGTCAGACGTTACTTTATGTGTGAGGGGTTAGTTTGTGTTTGATGGGTTAGTTTGTATGTGAGGGGTTAGGTTGTGTGTGACGTGTTAGATTGTTTGTGGGGGGTTTGTTTGTGTGGGTGTGGTTAGTGTACGTGTGACTGTGAGTGTATTACTGTCTCTGTATGTGTGTGTGTGTTAGTGTCTGTCTGAGTTTATTACTCTGTGTGTATTACTATGTGTGTGTGTTAGTGTCTGTATGAGTGTATTACTATCTCTGTCTGTGTGTGTGTATTAATGTATGTGTGAGTGTATTATTGTCTGTGTGTGTCTGTCAGTGTGTTAGTGTCAGTGCATGTGTGAGTGTATTACTGTCTCTGTATGTGTGTGTGAGTGTGTGTCAGTGTCTGTGTGTGTGAGTGTATTATTGTCTCTGTATGTGTGTCAGTGTGTTACTGTCTGTGTGTGTGTGTTAAAGTATGTGTGAGTGTATTACTGTATGTGTGTGTTAATGTATGTGTGTGTGTTACTGTGTGTGTGTTATTGCATGAGTGTGTTACTGTGTGTGTGTTCATGTATGCGTGAGCTCTGTGTGTGTGTCAGTGTCTGTGTGTGTGAGAGTGTGTTATTGTCTGTGTGTGTGTGAGAGAGTGTGTTCGTGTCTGTGTGTGTGAGAGTGTGGTACTGTGTGTGCGTGTGTGTGTGTGTTACTGTCTCTGTGTATGTGTGAGTGTGTTACTGTCTCGGTATGTGTGTGAGTGTGTGTGTGTTAGTGTGTGTGTGTGAGTGTGTTAATGTCTGTGTGTGAGTGAGCGTGTTAGTGCCTGTGTGTCTGAAAGTGTGTTACTGACAGTGTGTGTGTGTGTTACTGTCTCTGTGTATGTGTGAGTGTGTTACTGTCTCAGTATGTGTGTGTGTTAGTGTCTGTGTGTATGTGAGTGTATTAATGTCTGTGTGAGAGTGTGTTAGTTTCTGCGTGTCTGAGAGTGTGTTACTGTCTGTGTGTGTGTGTTACTGTCTCTGTGTGTGTGTGAGTGTGTTACTGTCTCTGTATGTGTGTGAGTGTGTGTGTGTTAGCGTCTGTGTGTGTGTTACTGTCTGTGTGTGTGTGTGAGTGTGTGTTAGTGCCTGTGTGTGTGAGTGTATTACTGTCTGTGTGTGAGTGTGAGTGTATTTGTGTATATTAATTTGACTTCCTCAACACCACACCGACCATACTTGTGATGTCTTTCCCAGGCTGATGTATAATTTCATTGTGAATTTCCCTTCCTCACAGTGAACCTCATCACAATTGTGATCCTGAAGAGAAGAAACTGTGGGCTGTCCAAATGTGTGACTTGTTACCTGTTGGCCATGGCAGTGGGGGATCTACTGGTCGTTATTCTCGACCTGATATTGAGACACATTCCCATTGTTTTTAAGGAACAGTTTAATTTCCTGCGGTCGATCCCCGTGTGTAATATCCACGCCGCCCTGCTTTTTGCAGCCACTGACTGTTCTGTCTGGTTCACCGTCACTTTCACCTTTGATCGATTTGTGGCCATTTGTTGCCCGAAGCTGAAAAATAAACATTGCAGCGAGAAAACGGCGGCTGTGGTTCTGGGAACAGTGGCTGTGCTGAAGGACATTTCCTGGGGGTTTATGATGACCGGTGGGTATTGGCTGTGGAACGACCCCTGGTTTTGTGCTGTCACAGAGGATGTTCTGTTCTCTCCGGTCTGGGGACCAATCGAGTTCCTCCACCACATTCTAACCCCGTGTGTTCCATTCGCCCTGATTCTGCTGCTCAATGTTCTCACCGTCAGACACATTGTCCTGAGCAGCAGGGCCCGCAGGAGACTCCGGGCTCACAGCAGTGGGGACAGTCCCAGAGACCCAGAGATGGAGAGTCGGAGGAAATCCATCATTTTACTGTTTATTATCTCCGCCAATTTCATCTTGTTATGGTCAACGTTAATGGTGTATTCTATATGGAACCGGATGTGGTATCTTGGGTATGAATCTGTATGGTTACATTATTATGTTCAGGAATTGGGCTTCATGCTGCAGCTCCTGAGTTGCTGCACAAACACTGCGATTTACGCCGTGACACAGACTCAGTTCAGGCAGCAGTTGAAGAATCTGCTGGAAGTTCCCTTTAGTTCACTTCTTCAATTCATTAAATCCTGAGAGGAACCCCCCCGCCCCCCCCCCCCCCCCCACGCGGCATCTTTCTCCTCTTACTGCCGGTAAAACTGACCATCCCCAGCCAGCCTCAACCTGATTTACCATTCTGCATTGCCAGGAGGGACTATCGGTGGGTGGGTGTGACTCCCCCCATGGCCAATCAGCTGGGTGTGCGGCTTCACACCTTTGCCGATCAGCTGGGTGTGTGCCTCCCCCATTGCCAAACAGCTGGGTGTGTCCTTCCCCGCATTGCGGATCAGCTGGGTGTGTGCTTCCCCGCATTGCCGAGCAGCTGAGTGTGTCCTTCCCGCATTGCCGATCAGCTGGAGGTGTGCCTCCCCCCCCCCCCATGGCCAATCAGCTGTGTGTGCTCCCCTCCCATGGCTGATCAGCTGTATGTGTGTCTCCGCCCATTGCCAATCAGCTGGTTGTGTGCCTCTCCCCATTGCCGATCAGCTGGGTGCGTGCTTCCCCCCATTGCCGATCAGCTGGGTGTCTACCTTCCCCCATTGCCGATCACCTGGGTCTGTTCTTCCCCGCATTGCCGATTAGCTGGGTGTGTGCTTCCCCGCATTGCTGATCAGCTGGGTGCGTGATTCTCCGCAATACCGATCAGCTGGGAGTGCGATTCCCCCAATTGCCGATCAGCTGGTTGTGTGCCTCCGCCATGGCAGATCAGCTGGGTGCGTGTCTCACACTCAAACACAGTCTGTGCAGGAGAATGTGCCCCAGACAGAGACACAGACAGAGACACAGACAGAGATACAGACAGAGACATAGACAGAGACACGGACAGAGACACAGCGACACAGAGACGCATACAGCCACAGATAGAGATACAAACACCGAAGCAGACAGAGACACAGACAGAGATACAGAGAGAGACACAGACAGAGGCAGAGGCACAGAGACACAAACACAGAAACAGACAGAGCCACAGACACAGACAGAGACAGAGGCAGTGACACAGACAGAGACACAGACAGAGACGGAATCACAGATAGAGACACAGACACAGACAGAGGCACAGAAACAGTCAGAGACACAGACAGAGATACAGACACAGACGAGACACAGACACAGAAGGAGACACAAACAGAGACAGAATCACAGTTATAGACACAGACACAGACAGAGACACAGACAAAGACACATACACAAACAGAGACTCAGACAGAGACACCGACGGAGACACAGACGGAGACACAGACAGAGACACAGACACAGAAACATACAGATCATACAGACAGAGTCACAGACAGAGTCACAGACACAGACAGACACAGACAGATACACAGGCAGAGACACAGACATAGACAGAGACACAGGCATAGAAACAGACAGAGGCACAGAAATAGACACAGGCACAGGCAGAGACACAGACAGAAACGCAGTCAGATTCAGAGACACAGACGGAGACCCAGACTGAGACACAGACAGGGACACAAGCAGACACAGAGACACATACACCGACACAGACAAAGACACAGACAGAGACACAGATAGGCACACAGACAGAGACAGAGAAACAGACAGAAACACAGACAGAATCACAGACTAGAGAGACAGACAGAGACACAAGAAACACAAAGATAGACACAGACAGAGACACATACACAGACAGGGACACAGATACAGACACCGACACAGACACAGATACAGAGAGAGACACAGACGGAGACACACACAGAGACACACAGAGACCCAGACAGAGACACAGACACAGACAGAGAAAAATACACTGACACTGACGCAGATACGGACACAGAGCGAAACACAGACAAAGATAGAAACAGAGACACAGACCCAGACACAGATGGCGACACAGATAGAGACAGAGACAGAGACACAGACACAGACACAGACACAGATACAGACACAGACACAAACACAGACAGAGACACAAATACTGACAAAGACACAGAGCCACAGAGATACAGCCTGAGACAGAGACACAGACAGAGACAGAGACACAGAGACAGAAACACAGAGAGAGACACAGCCTGAGACACAGACACAGACCGAGACACAGACAGAGACAGACAGCCCCACCCGCACTCACTGCTCACCAGTAGCTGTCCCCCTGCCGCCAGAGGCCGCTGTCCCCCCGCCGCCAGATGCCGCTGTCCCCCCGCCGCCAGAGGCCGCTGTCCCCCCGCCTCCAGAGGCCACTGTCCTACTGCCACAAGAGGCAGCTGTCCCCCCGCTGCCAGAGGCCGCTGACCCCCCGCCGCCAGAGGCCGCTGACCCCCCGCCGCCAGATGCCAGTGTCCCCCTGCCGCGAGAGGACGGTGTCCCCCCGTCGCCAGAGGCCGCTGTCCCCCCGCCGCCAGAGGCTGCTGTCCCCCCCGCCTCCAGAGGCAAATGTCCTACCTCCACCAGAGGCTGCTGTCCCCCCGCTGCCAGAGGCCGCTGTCCCCCCGCCGCCAGAGGCCACTGTCGCACTGCCGCCAGAGGCGGCTATCCCCCTACCGCCAGAGTCCGCTGTCCCCCTCCCTGTCGCTAGAGGCCGCTGTCCGCCTGACGCCAGAGGCCGCTGTCCACCTGTCGCCAGAGGCCGCTGTGCCCCCGGCGCTAGAGGCCTCTGTCCCCCCGCCGCCAGAGGCCGCTGTCCCCCGCCGCCAAAGGCCGCTGTCCACCCGGCGCCAGAGGACACTGTCCCCTAGCTCCCAGAGGCCGCCGACCCCCTGCCGCCAGAGGCCGCTGTCACCACGCCGCCAGAGGCCGCTGTCCCCCTGCCGCCAGAGGCCGCTGTCACCACGCCGCCAGAGGCCGGTGTCCCCCCGCCGCCAGAGAGCGCTGTCCCCCCGCCGCTAGAGGCCGCTGTCCCCCTGCCGCCAGAGGCCGCTGTCCCCCCGCCGCCAGAGGCCGCTGTCCCCCCGCCGCCAGAGGCCGCTGTCCCCCCGCCGCTAGAGGCCGCTGTCCCCCTGCCGCCAGAGGCCGCTGTCCCCCCGCCGCCAGAGGCAGCTGCCCCCCTGCCGCCAGAGGCCGCTGTCCCCCGCCGCTAGAGGCCGCTGTCCCCCTGCCGCCAGAGGCCGCTGTCCCCCCGCCCCCAGAGGCAGCTGTCACCCCGCCGCCAGGGGCCGCTGACCCTCCAAGGAAAGGGGAATAGGTGTTTCAGAACCGAGAGTGAAGCCGGAGTCTGAAAGCAGAGACGAGTTTGTCGTATGAGGAACGGTTGTGGACTCAGGGTCTTATGGCAGTAATAATGCTTCAGACAATGGAGGCTTCACGCAAAGCTGTCCGTGCGCATGTGCGGGAGAGTTACTATCCAAGTAGGCAGTGCGAGGGCTACCCACTGACTGGCATCGTCTCCCCTGGCAACACAAGATAGCTGCCGGGAGACTCCCCTGGCAACACAAGATGATCACGGGGAGTCTCCCCTGGCAACACAAGATGGCCACCGGCGGTCTCCCCTGGCAACACGGTAGCACAAGTGATTAGCACTGTGGCTTCACAGCGCCAGGGTCCCAGGTTCGATTCCCTGCTGGGTCACTGTCTGTGCGGAGTTTGCACGTTCTCCCCGTGTCCGCGTGGGTTTCCTCCGGGTGCTCCGGTTTCCTCCCACAGTCCAAAGACGTGCAGGTTAGGCGGATTGGCCATGCTAAATTACCCGTAGTGTCCATAAGGGTTGGGAGGGGTTATTGGGTTGCGGGGATAAGGTGGAAGTGAGGGATTAATGTGGGTCGGTGCAGACTCGATGGGCCGAATGGCCTCCTTCTGCACTGTATGTTCTATGTAATCTATGTAAACACAAGGTGGTCGCGGGGAATCTCCCCTGGCAACACAAGATGGCCACCGGCAGTTTCCCCTGGCAACACCAGATAGCCGCCGCTGGCACGCAGGGGATGCTGAGATGGGTGTGGCGCAGGCGCAGTTGCGGCTTCTGCTGCCCATTGGTCCCATTGGGGCTCTTCGGGATTGTTGTGTCTCAATAGACATCGCAGCACTGCCCCTCCCCCACCCCGGATATCCCCTCCCCAATATCACCCCCTCCCCGATATCACCCCTCCCCGATACCTCCCCCTCCACGATATCAACTCCTCCCCAATACCACTCCCTCCCCAACACCACCCTCACCCCGATATCAGCCTCTCCCCGATATCACCCCCTCCCCGATATCATCCCCTCCCCGATATCACACCCAACCCGATATCACCCCCACCCCGATATCACCCCACCCCGATATCACGCCCACACCGATATCACACCCGCTCTGATATCACTCCCTACCCGATATCACCCCCTCCCCGATGTCACACCCAACCCGATATCACCCCCACTCCGATATCAACCCACCCCGATATCACGCCCACACCGATATCACTCCCGCTCTGATATCACTCCCTGCCCGATATCACCCCCTCCCAGACATCACCCCCACCCAGATATCACCCACTTCCCGATATAACCCACCCCGCTCTCACCCCTTCCCGATATCACCCCTTCCCCGACATCACCCCTTCCCCAAAACCACCCCTTCCCCGATATCACCCCACCTCGATATCACCCCCTCCCTGATATCACCCCCTCACAAATATTACCCCCTGCCTGATATCAACCCCTCCCCGACATCATCCAATCCCCGACATCAACGCCTCGATATCACCCCCACTTCGATATCACGCCCCCGGATATCACCCCCTCCCCGATATCACCACCACCCCGATATCACCCCTTCCCCAAAACCACCCCTTCCCCGATATCACCCCCTCCCCGACATCATCAAATCCCCGACATCACCCCTCGATATCACCCCCACCTCGATATCACTCCCACCCTGATATCACCCCCACCCCGATATCACCCCCTCCCTGACATCAACCCCTCCCCGATATCACTCCCTCCCCGATATCACCCCACCCTGATATCACCTCCTCCCCGATATCACCCCAACCCGATATCACCCCCACCCCGATATCACCCCACCCCGATATCACCCCCAAACCGATATCACCCCCTCTCTGATATCACTCCCTCCCCGATATCACCCCCTCCCCGATATCACCCCCAACCCGATATCATCACCTCCCCGATATCACCCCATCCCGATATCACCCCCTGCCCGATATCACTCCCACCCCGCTATCACCCCCTTCCCGATATCACCCCTTCCCCGATATCACCACTTCCCCAAAACCACCACTTCCCCGATATCAGGCTCATCCCGATATCACCCCCTCCCCGATATCACCTCCTCCCCGATATTACCGCTGCCCGATATCACCCTCTCCCCGACATCATCCAATCCCCGACATCACCTCGATATCCCCCCCACCTCGATATCACCCCCCCGGATATCATCCCCTCCCCGATATCACACCCACCCCGATATCACCCCCTCCACGATATCACCCCCCCCCCCGATATCATCCCCTCCCCGATATCATCCCCTCCCCGACATCACCCCCTCCCCGATATCACTCTCTCCCCGATATCACTCCCACCCCGATATCACCCCCTCCCCGACATCACCCCCTTACCGATATCACTCTCTCCCCGATATCAGCACCACCCTGATATCACCCCCTCCACGATATCACTCCCACCCTGATATCCCCCCCGATATCACCCCCTCCCTGACATCACCCCCTCCCCGATATCACTCCCTCCCCGATATCACCCCCACCCTGATATCACCCCCTCCCCGATATCACACCCTATCCGATATCACACTCTTCCCGATATCACCCCTAACCGATATCACCCCCTCCCCGATATCACCCCCTCCCCAATATCACCACCTAACCGATATCCCCCCAACACCGATATCACCCCCTCCCCGATATAACCCCTCCCCAATATCACCACCTCACCGGGTTGTAATCTCAGGATTACTCCCTGTGCCCCGTGACAGCGAGGCAAGGAACAAGAGGATGGTACAGCTAAGCACGTGGCTAAACTGGTGGTGTAGGAGGGAGGATTTCAGATTTCTGGGCCATTGGGCTATCTTGCGGGACAGGTGGGACCTGGACAAGAAGGGCGGGTAGCTTCTAAACTGGAGGGGCATCACTATCCTCGCTGGGAGGATTGTTAGTGTCACCCGGGAGAATTGAAGCTAATATGAAAGGGCGTGGGAACCAGAGCGGTAGCTCAGCAGGTGTAATAACTGAATGGGAAATATAGAACAAAAATACCTGAACAACATCACCCTCAGGCAGAGCAAAAAAGATGACAAGTGTGAGAAGGGAGGTGCTCAATGCAGGATTGAGGGTGGTGTACCTAAATGTGCACAGTATACAGAACAAGGTAAAGTTGCATGTTGCGCACATTAATATTGGCTGGGACGATGTGGTGGGAATCACAGAAACGTGGCTGCAAGGTGATCAGGGCTGGGATCAAAATATGCAAGGATATGTGTTCTATCGAATGGACAGGCAGATGGGCAAAGGGTGAGGGGTTGTATTGTTCGTAAGGAATGAAGTTAAATCGATAGCAAGGAGCAATATAGGATCAGAAGGCATAGAATCTCTGTGGGTAGAGTTGAGGAATCGAATAGAGAAAAACACTCTGATCCGAGTTATTTGCAGGACCCGGAGCAGTAACCAAGATGTGGAGCAGAAAATAAATCAGGAGATAGAAAAGGCTGTAAAAAAGGCAATATTACAATAATCATGGGGGACTTCAATATGCAGGTGGACTGGGAAAATCAGGTTGGTCGTGGATCCCAAGAAAAGGCATTTGTGGAAAGTCTGAGAGATGTTTTTTTTTAGTAGCTTGTGACAGAGCCGACTAGGGAACAGGCAATTCCGGACTTGGTGATGTGTAATGAAGCAGACTTGATTAGTGAACATAAGGTGAAGGAACCCTGAGGGGGCAGTGACCACAATATGATAGAATTTACCCTGCAGTTTGAGAGGGAGAAGCTGCAATCAGATGTAACAGTATTACAATTAAATAAGGGTAACTACAAAGACATGAGGGATGAGCTGGCCAGAGTTGATTGGAAATAGAGCCTAGCAGGGAAGACCTTGGAACAGCAATGGCAGGAGTTGTGGGGGCTTATTCATGAGGAACAACAGAATTTCATCCCAAGTAGGGCGGCATGTGGCGCAGTGGATTGCACTGGGACTGCAGCACGGAGTACCCAGGTTCGAATCCCGGCCCTGGGTCACTGTCCCTGTGGAATTTGCATATTCTCCCCATGTCTGCGTGTGTTTCACCCCCACAACCCAAAGATGTGCAGGTTAGGTGGATTGGCCACGCTAAATTGACCCTTAATTGGAAAAATAAATGATTGGATACTCTAAATTTATTTATGTTCTATAGTAGGGAACTCGCCAACATTGAGGGCATTTAAAAGTTTATTGGATAAACATATGGATGATAATGGCATAGTCTAGGTTAGATGGCTTTTGTTTCGGTGCAACATCGTGGGCCGAAGGGCCTGCACTGCGCTGTATTGCCAAGGGGAGGACAAGGCATCCATGGTTGACGAGGGAAGTCAAGGACAGCAGTAAAGCAAAATAAAAAACATACAATGTGGCGAGGAGCAGTGGGATGCCCAGAAGATTGGGAAGCATTTAATAGCGAGCAGAGGACAACTGAAAAAAACAATAAAGGAGGAGGAGATGAAATATGAGTGCAAGCTAGTTAGTAACGTAAAAGACGATAAGAAGATGTTCTTTTCAATATATAAAAGGTAAGAGAGAGACAAGAAAAAGACATTGGAACACTGTAAAATGTGATTGGGGAAGTAATAATAGGCAACAAAGAAATGGCAGGCCAACTGTATAGTTACTTTGCATCAGTCTTCACGGTGGAAGACACCAGTGGGATGCCAGAGCTCCAGGAGAACCAGGGGGCAGAGGGGAGTGCCGTGGCCATCACTAAGGTGAATGTTCTGCGGAAACTGAAAGGTCTGAAGGTGGATGAATGACCTGGACGGATGGACTACATCCCAGGGTTCTAAAAGAGATAGCTGAGGAGAATGTGGAGGCAGTGGCGGGAATCTTTCAGGAATCACTGAAGGCAGAAAGGGCCCCAGAGGACTGGAAAGTGGCTAATGTAGCACCGCTGTTTAAAAAGGGAGGGAGGAAGAAGACGTGAAATTATCGGCCGGTTAGCCTGACTTCGGTAATTGGTAAGATTTTAGATCCATTATTAAAGATGAGATTGCGGAGTACTTGGAAATGCATGGTAAAATAGGACTGAGTCAGCACGGCTTCGTCAAGGGGAGGTCATGCCTGACAAATCTGTTAGAGTTCTTTGAGGAAGTAACAAGCACGATAGACAAGGGAGAATCAGTGGACGTGATGTATTTAGATGTCCAGAGGGCCTTTGACACGGTGCCGCATTACAGTCTGTTAAATTGGGAAAGAGCCCATGGTGTTCAGGGTAAGATCCTGGGATGGAAAAAGAATTGGCTGACTGGGAGAAGGCAGAGAGTGGGGATAAAGGGATCTTTATCGGGATGGCAGCCGGTGACTCGTCGTGTGCCTCGCGGGTCTGTGCTGGGACCACAAATTCCCACATTATACATTAATGATCTGGAAGAAGGAACTGAAGGCATTGTCGCTCAGTTTGCCGATGATACAAAGATCTGTAGAGGGACAGGTAGTATTGAGGAAGCGGGGGGTGGGGGGGTGGGGGGGAGGCTGCAGAAGGATTTCGAGGCTCGGATATTGTGCAAGGAAGTGGCAGATGGAATACAATGTGAAAAGTGTGAGGTTATGCACTTTGGAAGGAGGAATGGAGGAATTGACTACACCCTAAATGGGGAAATGCTTCGGAAATCAGAAGCACAAAGGGACTTGGGAGGCCTTGTTCACGATTCTCTTGCGGTTAACGTGCAGCTTCAGTCGGCAGTTAGGAAGGCAATTGCAATGTTAGCATTCATGTCGAGAGGGCGAGAGTGCAAAAGCAGGGATGTATTTCTGAAGGTGTATAAGTCTCTGGTTAGACCCCATTTGGAGAATTGTGAGCAGGTTTGGGCCCCGTATCTGAAGAAGGATATGCTTCCCTTGGAAAGGGTCCAGAGGAGGTTCACTAGAACTAGAAAAAAATAAATAAATAAATAATCCCCCCTGAGAATAAAAAGGATACCTTTAAAAAAATGTTTATCTCTCTTCAATCCTATTTGTGCAGGAATGTACCTTAGTATTCCGATATTAAAGTCCAGCATGCTGCCAGATTTTCTTAAAATCCGAACTTTTGGCTTTGAGTGACTGAACGCTTCATACTCCTTGTAATTAATTGCCTCCAAATTTATTTTTCAGTACCTAGTATAAAATAAGAGCGATACATAACATGTTATTTTCATTATTATCTTCTTGCAACATGAAATTTAATTTGGGATTGCTATATAAATGATAAAGGTGCTGTCTATAATTATGTCAAAGTCTAATTTTTGAGACCAACTTTTTCGGCCAAAAGTCATGGTGGACTTTTACATGGCTAATTCTTCCAAGGGGTTGCCATGTGCTTGATTTGGACATATATTAAATCCAAAATAGACCATTATAAAAAAACATTTTTTAAAAATGGGCAGCACGGTAACATTGTGGATAGCACAATTGCTTCACAGCTCCAGGGTCCCAGGTTCGATTCCAGCTTGGGTCACTGTCGGTGTGGAGTCTGCACATCCTCCCCATGTGTGCGTGGGTTTCCTCCGGGTGCTCCGGTTTCCTCCCACAGTCCAAAGATGTGCAGGTTAGGTGGATTGGCCATGATAAAATGCCCTTAGTGTCCAAAATTGCCCTCAGTGTTGGGTGGGGTTACTGGGTTATGGGGATAGGGTGGAGGTGTTGACCTTGGGTAGGGTCCTCTTTCCAAGAGCCGGTGCAGACTCGATGGGCCGAATGGCCTCCTTCTGCACTGTAAATTCAATGATAATCTATGATATCCCTGGAATGAAGAGCTTGTCTTATGAGGAGTGGTTGCGGACGCTGGGTCTGTACTTGTTGGAGTTTAGAAGGATGAGGGGGAATCTTATTGAAAGCGTGATTTCGGCGTGAGAACAGCTGGTGAGTCAGTTTCAGCGGGAGCATTGCGGAAGTGGCTGCTGGGAGGTAAGTCTGGCCTTTAAAAGCACTTGTCTTTGCAGGGGCAGGCCAGTCGATTTCGGCGGGAGAACAGCTGGTGAGTCAGTTTCAGCGGGAGCAGTGCGGAAGTGGCTGCTGGGAGGTAAGCCTGTCCTTTAAATGCACTTGTCTTTGCAGGGGCAGGCCAGTCGATTTAGGCAGGAGAACAGCTGGTGAGTCAGTTTCAGCGGGAGCATTGCGGAAGTGGCTGCTAGGAGGTAAGTCTGGCCTTTAAAAGCACTTGTCTTTGCAGGGGCAGGCCAGTCGATTTCGGCGGGAGTGGAGCTGGCTGGTTAGTCAATTTCAGCAGGAGCTGATAATTTTTCTTTTCTTTTTTTTAAGTTAGTTTTTTAGGCGGTAACAGGAAGTCGACCCGCGGATGTCTGGGAAGACCCTCACCAATAAATTCTGGTGGAGGATCATTCGGGAGGCAGAAGGGGTCATAGATAGCAGCTTCAGGGAATTAGTTACACCAAAGATTGGAGATAGGTTGGTAACTGTAAGAGGGACTGGGAAAAAGCAGTCAGTGCAGGGATCCCCTGCGGTCGTTCCCCTGAGAAACAAGTATACCGCTTTGGATACTTGTGGGGGGGGGACTTACCAGGGGTAAGCCATGGGGTACGGGCCTCTGGCACGGAGTCTGTCCCTGTTGCTCAGAAGGGAAGGGGGGAGAGGAGCAGAGCATTAGTAATTGGGGACTCTATAGTCAGGGGCACAGATAGGAGATTTTGTGGGAGCGTGAGAGACTCACGTTTGGTATGTTGCCTCCCAGGTGCAAGGGTACGTGATGTCTCGGATCGCGTTTTCCGGGTCCTTAGGGGGGAGGGGGAGCAGCCCCAAGTGGTGGTCCACATTGGCACTAATGACATAGGTAGGAAAGGGGACAAGGATGTCAGGCAGGCTTTCAGGGAGCTAGGATGGAAGCTCATAACTAGAACAAACAGAGTTGTTATCTCTGTGTTGTTGCCCGTGCCACGTGATAGTGAGATGAGGAATAGGGAGAGAGAGCATTTAAACACGTGGCTACAGAAATGGTGCAGGCGGGAGGGATTCAGATTTCTGGGTAACTGGGGCTCTTTCTGGGGAAGGTGGACCTCTACAGACAGGATGGTCTACATCTGAACCTGAGGGGCACAAATATCCTGGGGGGGAGATTTGTTAGTGCTCTTTGGGGGGGGGTTTAAACTAATGCAGCAGGGGCATGGGAACCTGGATTGTAGTTTTAGGGTAAGGGAGAATGAGAGTATAGAGGTCAGGAGCACAGATTTGACGTCGCAGGAGGGGGCCAGTGTTCAGGTAGGTGGTTTGAAGTGTGTCTACTTCAATGCCAGGAGTATACGAAACAAGGTAGGGGAACTGGCAGCATGGCTTGGTACCTGGGACTTCGATGTTGTGGCCATTACGGAGACATAGATAGAGCAGGGACAGGAATGGATGTTGCAGGTTCCGGGGTTTAGGTGTTTTAGTAAGCTCAGAGAAGGAGGCAAAAGAGAGGGAGGTGTGGCGCTGCTAGTCAAGAGCAGTATTACGGTGGCGGAGAGGATGCTAGATGGGGACTCTTCTTCCGAGGTAGTATGGGCTGAAGTTAGGAACAGGAAAGGAGAGGTCACCCTGTTGGGAGTTTTTTATAGGCCTCCTAATAGTTCTAGGGATGTAGAGGAAAGGATGGCGAAGATGATTCTGGATATGAGCGAAAGTAACAGGGTAGTTATTATGGGAGACTTTAACTTTCAAAATATTGACTGGAAAAGATATAGTTCGAGTACAATAGATGGGTCGTTTTTTGTACAGTGTGTGCAGGAGGGTTTCCTGAAACAATATGTTGACCGGCCAACAAGAGGCGAGGCCACGTTGGATTTGGTTTTCGGTAATGAACCAGGCCAGTTGTTGGATTTGGAGGTAGGAGAGCACTTTGGGGACAGTGACCACAATTCGGTGACGTTTACGTTAATGATGGAAAGGGATAAGTATACACCGCAGGGCAAGAGTTATAGCTGGGGGAAGGGCAATTATGATGCCATTAGACGTGACTTGGGGCGGGGGGATAAGGTGGAGAAGTAGGCTGCAAGTGTTGGGCACACTGGATAAGTGGGGCTTGTTCAAGTATCAGCTACTGCGTGTTCTTGATAAGTATGTACCGGTCAGACAGGGAGGAAGGCGTCGAGCGAGGGAACCGTGGTTTACCAAGGAAGTGGAATCTCTTGTTAAGCGGAAGAAGGAGGCCTATGTGAAGATGAAGTGTGAAGTTTCGGTTGGGGCGATGGATAGTTACAAGGTAGCGAGCAAGGATCTAAAGAGAGAGCTAAGACGAGCAAGGAGGGGACATGAGAAGTATTTGGCAGGAAGGATCAAGGAAAACCCAAAAGCTTTCAATAGGTATGTCAGGAATAAGCGAATGACTAGGGAAAGAGTAGGACCAGTCAAGGACAGGGATGGGAAATTGTGTGTGGAGTCTGAAGAGATAGGCGAGATACTAAATGAATATATTTCGTCAGTATTCACTCAGGAAAAAGATAATGTTGTGGAGGAGAATGCTGAGCCCCAGGCTAATAGAATAGATGGAATTGGGGTACGGAGGGAAGAGGTGTTGGCAATTCTGGACAGGCTGAAAATAGATAAGTCCCCGGGACCTGATGGGATTTATCCTAGGATTCTCTGGGAGGCCAGGGAAGAGATTGCTGGACCTTTGGCTTTGATTTTTATGTCATCATTGGCTACAGGAATAGTGCCAGAGGACTGGAGGACAGGAAATGTGGTCCCTTTGTTCAAAAGGGGAGCAGAGACAACCCCGGCAACTATAGACCGGTGAGCCTCACGTCTGTAGTGAGTAAAGTCTTGGAAGGGATTATAAGAGACAAGATTTATAATCATCTAGATAGGAATAATATGATCAGGGATAGTCAGCACGGCTTTGTGAAGGGTAGGTCATGCCTCACGAACCTTAGTGAGTTCTTTGAGAAGGTGACTGAACAGGTAGACAAGGGTAGATCAGTTGATGTGGTGTATATGGATTTCAGCAAAGCGTTTGATAAGGTTCCCCACGGTAGGCTATAGCAAAAAATACGGAGGCTGGGGATTGAGGGTGATTTAGAGATGTGGATCAGAAATTGGCTAGCTGAAAGAAGACAGAGAGTGGTGGTTGATGGGAAATGTTCAGAATGGAGTACAGTCACAAGTGGAGTGTCACAAAGATCTGTTCTGGGGCCGTTGCTGTTTGTCATTTTTATCAATGACCTAGAGGAAGGCGCAGAAGGGTGGGTGAGTAAATTTGCAGACGATTCTAAAGTCGGTGGTGTTGTCGATAGTGTGGAAGGATGTAGCAGGTTACAGAGGGATATACATAAGCTGCAGAGCTGGGCTGAGAGGTGGCAAATGGAGTTTAATGTAGAGAAGTGTGAGGTGATTCACTTTGGAAGGAATAACAGGAATGCGGAATATTTGGCTAATGGTAAAGTTCTTGAAAGTGTGGATGAGCAGAGGGATCTAGGTGTCCATGTACATAGATCCCTGAAAGTTGCCACCCAGGTTGATAGGGTTGTGAAGAAGGCCTATGGAGTGTTGGCCTTTATTGGTAGAGGGATTGAGTTCCGGAGTCGGGAGGTCATGTTGCAGCTGTAAAGAACTCTGGTACGGCCGCATTTGGAGTATTGGGTACAGCTCTGGTCACCGCATTATAGGAAGGACGTGGAGGCTTTGGAGCGGGTGCAGAGGAGATTTACCAGGATGTTGCCTGGTGTGGAGGGAAAATCTTATGAGGAAAGGCTGATGGACTTGAGGTTGTTTTCGTTGGAGAGAAGAATTTTAAGAGGAGACTTAATAGAGGCATACAAAATGATCAGGGGGTTGGATAGGGTGGACAGTGAGAGCCTTCTCCCGCGGATGGATATGGCTGGCACGAGGGGACATAACTTTAAACTGAGGGGTAATAGATATAGGACAGAGGTCAGAGGTAGGTTCTTTACGCAAAGAGTAGTGAGGCCGTGGAATGCCCTACCTGCTACAGTAGTGAACTTGCCAACATTGAGGGCATTTAAAAGTTTATTGGATAAACATATGGATGATAATGGCATAGTGTAGGTTAGATGGCTTTTGTTTCGGTGCAACATCGTGGGCCGAAGGGCCTGTACTGCGCTGTATTGTTCTATGTTCTATGTTCTATGAAACTTCCAGGATACTGCGAGGCCTGGATAGAGTGGTTGTGGAGAGGGTGTTTCCATTTGAGTGAAAAACTGGAACCAGAGGACACAATCTCAGACTAACGGGACGATGCTTTTAAACAGAGATGTGGGGAATGTATTCAGCCAGAACGTAGTGAATTTGTGGAACTCTTTGCTGCAGAAGGCTGTGGAGGCCAAATCACTGAGTGTCTTTAAGACAGAGACAGATAGATTCTTGGCGAATAAGGAGATCAGGGGTTATGGGGAGAAGGAGAGAAATTAGGAGAATGAGGATTAGAAACATATCAGCCATGATAGAATGGCGGAGCAGAGCCGATGGGCCGAGTGACCAAGTTCAGCTCATTTGTCTTACTGAAATGAAATAAAGGAATGTTCACATTTAGATGCAGCTACTTCCCAGAGTGCAGTGGACCCACCCAGCGAAACACACTGACAATTGGAACTGAATCACTGAATGGTCACAGTTACAGAGGCAGCTACTTCCCAGAGTGCAGTGGACCCACCCAGCGAAACACACTGACAATTGGAACTGAATCACTGAATGGTCACAGTTACAGAGGCAGCTACACCCCAGAGTGCAGTGGAACCACCCAGAGAAACACACTGACAATTGGAACTGAATCACTGAATGGTCACAGTTACAGAGACAGCTACTCCCCAGAGTGCAGTGGAACCACCCAGAGAACACACTGACAATTGGAACTGAATCACTGAATGGTCACAGTTTCAGAGGCAGCAACATCCCAGAGTGCAGTGGAACCACTCAGAGAAACATACTGGCAATTGGAACTGAATCACAGAATGATCAGTTACAGAGGCAGCTACATCTCAGAGTGCAGTGGAACCACCCAGAGAAATACACTGACACCTGGAACTGAATCACTGAATGATCACAGTGGAGTGACGGATATCACTGGAACAATCTGAGTAGTATTGATGGGACTGATGGTGTCTGAGTGGACAGCATCCTTTCTGTTAATGTTAGCTGAAAAATGTGATCAACACAGTCCAGTGTTTGGAAAGAGGTCACTCACTCACAAAAATAATATTTGCTTTCACTGAACCAAATATCGGAATCTGTTTGTTCACATCTTTGAAAAATAAGTTAAACGATGTCACAACCTCAATATCCCTGAGGTGGCTCCACATGGTATTAATTAAAAGCTTGTGGGATATATAACCTCAGAGCTTCAGACAGAGAGATTGCCACATTTCTTCACAGTGAAAATGTTTGTCCCAGTTGAGACTGCTGAGAAAATATTCTACCCAATCGTTGCAATTGTTGGTGTTCCTGGTAAGTGACTTTCACCAATGAAGTTGTGGAATTCTGTGTGAGCGGCTCTCTGATTTTACACTCTGACTGAAAATGTTTAACACTGGTCTCGTGCTCACTGTTACACAGACACCTGGTCAATGATATAATTTACTTAATTCAAATCTCGTTAATAATGTGCATGGTTTGAATTCATTTCATGAACTAAAAATAAACCTGTTTGTAACTCACGGAATCTCTGATCAATCAAGTTGTTATATTGAGTGGAATCTTGTATAATGTTAGATTGGATCTCAGTGAAGGCAATCTCTCTGAAGGAAGGTTTAGTGGGAGTAAGAATGAAATCCCTCTGAGGGTGGATCACTAATCAGATTGAAATATCTGACAGCAGTGAACAAGGATTACTGGAAATATCTGTCAGTCTGGAATTGTATTGAGTGTGGGTCTCTCACCAGACTGGAAGATCTGATCCAATTATCTACCTATTACTGGGACTACCTGTCCGTGTGGAATTGTATTGTGTGTGGGTCAGTAACTGGACTGAAATTAGTTGGTTCTGTTTTGAAATACTGTATTTTATTGGGGAGTGGCCGCTCCATCCTGTGGAGTTCTCTCTGTGTGTTTTAACTTTGGAATAGGTTGAAAACAGGAAGAGTTTGGCTGTGTTTTGAAGATGTTTGATATTTATTGTCTGAAGTGAAATGTCTCTATCTCTGTTTTCTATTGATCTGCTCCAACAGGAACAGATATCACCCACACTCTAATATTTCATAAAACCCACAGCAGTGCAGCATTCCAATAGGTTTTGTGATATTTTCTCATTTCTATTCATCCTGAAATGAACTCACATGTTGATGAATGTTTATGGGTGTTTATAAACTGTGTTTCTGCTTCACACGATTTGTGAATCTATTCTCCTGATCCCAGAAACCCCTCCAGTCCATTCACACACTTGTTTTCCAAGTAGTGATTGGGGGACTTATTGTTCTGATCAAAGTGCAGAAGCGGACACTGATCTGTCGGAACATTAATTTCCCATTGAAATACCCGCTTTGCAAATTCAGAATTAATGATGACGTGTGCCTGTAATTAGTTGTATTCTTCCTCTGTATTCACTATCACTCCCAATTTGATCCTGTCTGTAAATTGTGTAATTATCATTCTGCTTCCCGATCCCATACTGTTGATGGGAATGGTGAAGGAGAGTGATCCCAGTGCTGATCCTTGAGGAACACCACTTCCCACCTTCTACCAATCAGCCTAAATCCCTTCAACTCCTCTCCCTGTTTTCTGTGTGTGTCGCCAGCATGTGTCCATTCTGCTGCTGTGTCCCCTAACTCCACTGGTTCTGAGATTACTCATCAGTCTGTTATGTCGGATCTTACTGACGGCCTTCAGAAAATCCAATTGTTTAACATCTATCATACTACTCAGATCTATTATTTCTGGTAGTCATTGAAATAATTGGATGAAATGTGTCAGGAATAATGCTGACTTTGGAATATGTGCCGACTATTTAGAATACTCTGTGTTACTGGATTTATTTTAATTCATGCTTCTAATTCCATTTTTCCTACTTTTGACATTGGGACTGGAAGATTTGATTATATTCTGTTCTAAATTCAAGAATAACAGAGACCGACTTCTGCTTTTCAATTCTTTGGTCATTATTCCGATGATGATCAGTGAGTAGATAATATTGTCTCTGCTGTTTCTCACCGTCTATTTTATGAATATTTGTTGTTGACATCCATCCGCCTCCAGTAATCTCCCTTTACCAGGACCCCACCCTCTGGCCTCCGATCAGCTCTTGATCTTTTCATTGAGATCTGTCAGTGCGACATCGACCGTCTCTAATTTCTCTGTGCCTCTCACTAACTCTATCCTGACTCACTCAAAACTTGCTCCAATCATCTCTCTAATATCCAACCCTGGCCTGATGATCTAAGCTGCTCACACGGGTGGTGCCACTATTGTCTCAGACCCGCAGCACACCACCAAACGTCATGATATTGTTTCCAGGACTTTCATCGACTCTGGATATCTTCTGTCCACAGCCTCGGACATCATAGTCCCCCATCCCCACACATCCTGCACCAACCTCCCGCTTCTACCTCCTTCCCAAAATCCACAAACTGGAAAGTCCCAGTACACCCATTATTTCGGCCTGTTCCAGCCCCACCAAGACCATTTCTTCCGATCTTGATTCCATCCGCTTAACCCTGTTCTGCCCCGTCCCAAAGACATTGGTATCACAGTGACACAGTGGTTTGCACTGCTGCCTGACAGCACCAGGGTTCCCTGATCAATTCCCACCTTGGGTGACTGTCTGTGTGGAGACTGAACTTTTTCTCCGTGACTGCGTGGGTTTCCTCCGAGTCTTCGGTTACCTCCCACCGTCCAGGTTAGATGGATTGGTCACGCTAAATTACTCCGCAGTGTCCAAAAAGATGTGTAGGTTAGATTAAGGGGTTAATAAGATCGGCGGGGGAGTGAGCTTGGTTGAGGCACTCTTTCAGAGGTTTGGTACAGACTTAATGGGCCGAATGACCTCCTTCTGCACTGTGGGGATTCTATGATTCCTGATTCCTCTGGTGCCGTAAACAAGGTCCATTTCCCTGGCCCTAACAGCCTAATCTTCCCAATGGATGTCCAATCCTTCTGCACCTCCGTTCCCCAACACGAGGGTTGTGTAGGGATCCTCATTCCCTGCTTCCTGTAAAGACTGCATCTCAATCTCCCACTTTCTCCACCTCCATCGCCTCTGTTCTGATGGTGACGTGTTCGAACATAGCCCGCCTGGCATGTCTGTCTTTACCTTAACCGGGCTGTCTCCTGGCTGCCTTCCTTTTGTTAACAGGCCTCTCAATCGTGTTCAATTCATTTCTCACACCTCTGTCCTCACACATCCCCCTCCCTCCCAGAAACATGATAGTGTCTCCCTCTCCTCACTTTCCACACCATCAGCCTCCCCATTGAAAGGAAAATCCTCCTCCATTTCTGCCAACTCCAGCATGATGTCACCACCAAATACATCTTCACCTCTCTCCAACCACCCCCTACAATTTGTGCATTCCTCAGGTACCGCTCCGTCCCCCTTGTCCACTTCCCCTCACACCCCACACTCCTTCCCCTTCCCCAGCACCTCCCCCTGCAATCACAGACGGTGCAACAACTGTCCCTTTACCTCCTCCCGCCTCATGCTTCTCAGCACCAAACTCTCCTTTCTGGAGAAGCAGCGTTTCACTTCTGTTCCTTCAATTTGTTATCCTGTAGACGCTGCTGCCAATACCGTCTCCTCTACATTGGGGAGACTAAACACAGACTGGGAGACTGCTTTGTGGAACACCTTCACTCAGCCCACAGCATGGCCCCCGCCTTCCTGTTGTGGCCATGTTAACTCAGCACCTTGCTCTCAGGCCCACATGTCTCTCCTTGGCCTGCTGCAAGAATGCAGTGAAGCCCAACGCAAGCTGGAGGAGCAACATCTCATCGTCCAATTCGGATGTTGCATCGCGCAGGACGTAACTTTAATTTCAACAACTTTATTCTCGGAACTTTCTCCTCCATCTTAACGCTCTTGTTTTGGAATTTTCCTACTTTTGTGTCGAATGCAATGAGTCCGAATCTGGAGAGAGTCTATTCCGGCCAAGTGAACTCTGGGAATGTCCAATGCCGGAGCGGGAATATTCCTGAGAACAGCTTGGCAGGAATTGTTTTCAAACAGGGAGAGGATGGTTTCCTGGGAACAGTGATGTTGGGATATTCGAGACATGGCAATGGGGGATTCCTGGGAGAGGGTGCTTAACGAATGACTAAACCTGGGAGGGGTGCGTCCTCGGAATGTTCTGGAGACTGGACAGACCCTATTCTGGACAGGCTGGGCTGCACGGTAGCACAGTGGTTAGCACAGTTGATTCACAGCTCCAGGGTCCCAGGTTCGATTCCCGGTTTGGGTCACTGTCTGTGCGGAGTCTGCACTTTCTCCCCCGTGTGTGCGTGGGTTCCCTCCGTGTGCCCGGGTTTCCTCCCACAGTCCAAAGATGAACAGGTTAGGTGGATTGGCCAAGATATATTGTGTTTAGTTTCCAAACAATTTAGATGGGGTCACTGGGTTGTGGGTATGGGTGGGCTGAACTGGTTTTCGCTTTCCAAGGGCCGGCGCAGACTTGATGGGCCGAATGTCATCCTTTTGGACTGTACATTCTGTATTTCTATTCCTCCCATGATTATGAAGTGGGAAGGTCCTGCGTTTGTTTCATTTTTTTCCATTGATCGTGGAGTATTCAAATAAACCAGGAATGGTGTCCAACCCCTTCAGAAATCCAGTCCAGAGAACGGTCTAATCCGGGGAGTGGTCCAATAATTGAGCTGAGATGACAATCTCTGTTATGTTTGTATCCGGTTTGGGAAACCTGGCCGTCCTGAGTGAATCCTGTAAATCAGACTAAATGAGAAATGTAACCTCCCCCAAAGGTCTCTGAATTAAAAACATTTTCCTACCACTGCCATCAAACAGACAGGGCTGCAATTCACACTTTCCCCCCATTCCCCACCTTTAACACTGGAGTTACATTTCCTACTTCCCTCTCTGCAATGTTAATCTCTGTGCCCACACCTCTCCCAACACTGCCACCCATCTACTGTCCATTATATTGATGCTGAAATTATGTTCTGGTTCAGACAGCGAGATTCATTACCCAGTAATTTCCCGTGTCACTCCTTTCTGTCTCTGACAGTTAATATACTGGGAATTGTGATTCTGTGTCGGGGGGAGTGTGGCCTCACTACCTGCACCACTCGCTACCTGGTGGTCATGGCAACGGCGGATCTGCTGTTTATTATCACTAAACCCATACTGAACAGGATCAATGGTTATTATTTCCCCTGGAATTTCCTGTCCCTCACCCCTGTGTGTAGTGTTAAGGGTGCCCTGATCGCTGCAGCCAGGGACTGTTCTGTCTGGTTCACCCTCACTTTCTACTTTGATCGATTTGTGGCCATTCGCTGCCAGAAACTGAAAACTAAATATTGCACCGGGAAAACTGCGGCTGTGGTTCTGTCCACAAGCGGCCTCCTGCTCTGTGTGAAAAACATCCCCTGGTACTTTACATATGAAACTTGGGAGATAATCGACAATGTCCAGTGGAGCTGCGTCACAAAGAACAGCTTTGTCACTGACCCGGGATGGGTTGGATATAAGTGGTTTGATCAGGTTTTAAGCCCATTGATGCCGTTCTTCTCAATCCTGTTGACCAACGCCATGACAGTCAGACACATTTTACTCAGCAGTCGGGTCCGGAAGGCACTGAGGGCTCAGAGTCAGGGAGATCATCGCACAGACCCAGAGATGGAGAGCAGAAGGAAGTCAATGATTTTACTCTTCAGCATCTACGGAACATTCATCCTCCTCTGGACCGTGTCTATTATTAAATTTTTCTATATCGATGTGAGAGGATTACTTTACATCACCCTTCCTCAATATACTTTACAACAAGTCGGATTTATGCTGCAGGATTTAAATTGCTGCACAAACACACTTATTTATGTGGCGACTCAGTCCAGGTTCAGGGAGCAGATCAAGATCGCGGTGAAATATCCGGTTCCATCAATGTTTAAAGTAATGAGAAAAATAAACAGACTGACAGCCTCTCAGCCAATCAGGAGCTCCAGCCGCTGACTGACAGCCTCTCAGCCAATCAGGATCTTCAGCTGCTAACTCACAGACTCTCAGCCAATCAGGAGCTCCTGCCGCTGACTGACAGCCTCTCAGCCAGTCATCAGCTCCAGTCTCTGCTGACAGTTGTGGGGTGTGGTGGGAGCACAGGCAGTGCTGGCTGTGTGGGGGAGCACTGACAGTGCTGGCTGTGTGGGGGGGAGCACTGACAGTGCTGGCTGTGTGGTGGGAGCACTGGCACTGCTGGCTGTGTGGTGGGAGCACTGACAGTGCTGGCTGTGTGGGGGAGTACTGACAGTGCTGGCTGTGTGGGGGGGGAGCACTGACAGTGCTGGATGTGTAGTGGGAGCACTGGTAGTGCTGGCTGTGTGTGGGAGCACTGACAGTGCTGGCTGTGTGTTGGGAGCACTGACAGTGCTGGCTGTGGGGTGGGAGCACTGGCAGTGCTGGCTGTGTGGTGGGAGCACTGACAGTGCTGGCTGTGTGGGGGAGCACAGACAGTGCTGGCTGTGTGGGGGGGAGCACTGACAGTGCTGGATGTGTAGTGGGAGCACTGGCAGTGCTGGCTGTGTAGTGGGAGCACTGGCAGTGCTGGCTGTGTGTGGGAGCACTGACAGTGCTGGCTGTGTGTTGGGAGCACTGACAGTGCTGGCTGTGGGGCGGGAGCACTGACAGTACCGGCTGTGTGGGGGAGCACTGACAGTGCTGGCTGTGTGGTGGGAGCACTGACAGTGCTGGCTGTGTGGGGGGAGCACTGACAGTGCTGGCTGTGTGGGGGAGCACTGACAGTGCTGGCTGTGTGGGGGAGCATTGACAGTGATGGCTGTGTGGTGAGAGCACTGACAGTGCTGGCGGTGTGTGGGGAGCACTGGCAGTGCTGGCTGTGTGGGGAGCACTGACAGTGCTGGCTGTGTGGTGTGGGCACTGACAGTGCTGGCTGTGTGGTAGGAGCCCTGACAGTCCTGGTTGTGTGGTGGAGCAGTGACAGTGCTAGCTGTGTGGGGGAGCACTGACAGTGCTGGCGGTGTGGGGAGCACTGGCAGTGCTGGCTGTGTGGGGGGAGCATTGACAGTGCTGGATGTGTGGTGGGAGCATTGACAGTGCTGGCTGTGTGGTGGGAGCACTGATAGTGCTGGCTGTGTGTGGGGAGCACTCACAGTGCTGGCTGTGTGGTGGGAGCACTGACAGTGCTGGCTGTGTGAACATAAGAAATAAGAACTAGGAGCAAGAGTAGGCCATCTGGCCCCTCGAGCCTGCTCCACCATTCAATGAGATCATGGCTGATCTTTTGTGGACTCAGCTCCACTTTCCGGCCCGAACACCATCACCCTTAATCCATTTATTCTTCAAAAAACTATCTATCTTTATCTTAAAAACATTTAATGAAGGAGCCTCTACTGCTTCACTGGGCAAGGAATTCCATAGATTCACAACCCTTTGGGTGAAGAGGTTCCTCCTAAACTCAGTCCTAAATCTACTTCCACTTATTTTAAGGCTATGCCCCATAGTTCTGCTTTCACCCGCCAGTGGAAACAACCTGCCCGCATCTATCCTATTTATTCCCTTCATAATCTTATATGTTTCTATAAGATCCCCCCCCCCTCATCCATCTAAATTCCAACGAGTACAGTCCCAGTCAACTCAACCTCTCCTCGTAATCCAACCCCTTCAGCTCTGGGATTAACCTAGTGAATCTCCTCTGCACACCCTCCAGTGCCAGTAAGTCCTTTCTCAAGTAAGGAGACCAAAACTGAACACAATACTCCAGGTGTGGCCTCACTAACACCTGGTACAATTGCAGCAGCACCTCCCTAGTCTTAAACTCCATCCCTCTAGCAATGAAGGACAACATTCCATTTGCCTTCTTAATCACCTGTTGCACCTGAAAACCAACTTTTTGCGACTCATGCACTAGCACACCCATGTCTCTCTGCACAGCAGCATGTTTTAATATTTTATCATTTAAATAATAATCCCTTTTGCTGTTATTCCTACCAAAAGGGATAACCTTACATTTGTCAACATTGTATTCCACCTGCACGACCCTAGCCCATTCACTTAGCCTATCCAAATCCCACTGCAGACTTCCAGTATCCTCTGCACGTTTTGCTTTACCACTTATCTTATTTTCGTCTGCAAACTTGGACACATTGCCCTTGGTCCCCAACTCCAAATCATCTATGTAAATTGTGAACAGTTGTGGGCCCAACACTGATCCCTGAGGGACAGCACTAGCTACTGATTGCCAACCAGAGAAACACCCATTCATCCCCGCGTTTTGCTTTCTATTAATTAACCAATCCTCTATCCATGCTACTACTTTCCCCTTAATGCCATGCATCTTTATCTTATGCAACAGCCTTTTGTGTGGCACTTCGTCAAAGGCTTTCTGGAAATCCAGATATACTACATCCAGTGGCTCCCCGTTATCTCCCGCACTGTTTCTGTCCTCAAAAAATTCCACTAGATTAGTTAGACACGACCTGCCCTTTATGAACACATGCTGCGTCTGCCCAATGGGACAATTTCCATTCATATGCCTCGCTATTTCTTCCTTGATGATAGATTCCAGCATCTTCCCTACTACCGAAGTTAAGCTCACTGGCCTATGATTACCTGCTTTCTGCCTACCTCCTTTTTTAAACAGTGGAGTCACGTTTGCTAATTTCCAATCCGCCGGGACCACCCCAGAGTCTAATGAATTCTTGTAAATTATCACTAGTGCATTTGCAATTTCCCTAGCCATCTCTTTTAGCACTCTGGGTGCATTCCATCAGGTCCAGGAGACTTGTCTACCTTTAGCCCCATTAGCTTGCCCATCACTAACTCCTTGGTGATAACAATCCTCTCAAGGTCCTCACCTGTCATAGCCTCATTTCCATCAGTCACTGGCATGTTATTTGTGTCTTCCACTGTGAAGACCGAACCAAAAAACCTGTTCAGTTCCTCAGCCATGTCCTCATCTCCCATTATTAAATCTCCCTTCTCATCCTCTAAAGGACCAATATTTACCTTAGCCACTCTTTTGTGTTGTATGTATTTTATGTATTTGTAGAAACTTTTACTATCTGTTTTTATATTCTGAGCAAGTTTACTCTCATTATCTATCTTACTCATCTTTATCGCTTTTTTAGTAGCTTTCTGTTGCCCCCCTAAAGCTTTCCCAGTCCTCTAGTCTCCCACTGATCTTTACTTTGTATGTTTTTTCCTTCAATTTGATACTCTCCCTTATTTCCTGAGGTCGATTTTGCCTCTTTTTACCGTCCTTCCTTTTTGTTGGTATGGACCTTTGCTGAGCACTGTGAAAAATCACTTGGAAGGTTATCCACTGTTCCTCAACTGTTTCACTATAAAGTCTTTGCTCCCAGTCTACCTTAGCTAGTTCTTCTCTCATCCCATTGTAATCTCCTTTGTTTAAGCACAAGCACTAGTGCTTGATTTTACCTTCTCACCCTCCATCTGTATTTTAAATTCCACCATATTGTGATTGCTCCTTCCGAGAGGATCCCTAACTATGAGATCCTGAAATAATCCTGTCTCATTACACAGGACCAGATCTAGGACCGCTTGTTCCCTCGTAGGTTCCATTACATACTGTTCTAGGAAAGTATCGAGGATACATTCTATAAACTCCTCCTCAAGGCTGCCTTGACCGACCTGGTTAAACCAATCAACATGTAGATTGCTGTACCATTTCTACATGCATCTGTTATTTCTTTGTTTATTGCCTGCTCCACCATAATGTTATTATTTGGTGGCCTATAGAGTACTCCTATCAGTGACTTTTTCGCCTTACTATATCTGATTTCCACCCAAATGGATTCAACCTATTCCTCCATAGCACCAATGTCATCCCTTCCTGTTGCCCGGATGTCATCCTTAAATAACAGAGCTACACCACCTCCCTTACCATCCACTCTGTCCTTCCGAAAAGTTTGATGCCCTCGGATATTTAACTCCCAGTCGTGACCATCCTTTAACCATGTTTCAGTAATGGCCACTAAATCATACTCATTCACGATGATTTGCGCCATCAACTCATTTACCTTATTCCGAATACTACGAGCATTCAGGTAAAGTACACTTATGTTGGCTTTTTTTTACCTCTGTTCTGAATGTTAACACCTCAATCAGTAACCTCTCCTAAGTTATATTTCCTCTTAATCTTTCTCCTAATTTTCCTTGTCGTTGAACCCACATCTTCCTGTAACAACCTGCCGCGTCGCTTACCATTAATGTTTTCACTTCCCGTTTTATTTTTTTTAGTATTCCTGGTCCTATTCACTGAGCTCCCCTCAGTCACTGTACCTTGTACTGTCGCACTTTTTGATTAGTGACTATGGCTTCTCTGCCTTACACTTTCCCCCTTACTGCCTTTTATTTCTGTCCCTGTTTTACTACCTTCCAAATTCCTGCATCGGTTCCCATCCCCCTGCCACATTAGTTTCAATTCTCGCCAACAGCTCTAGCAAACACCGCCCCCCCCCCTAGGACATCGGTTCCAGTCCTGCCCAGGTGCAGACCGTCCGGTTTGTACTGGTCCCACCTCCCCCAGAACCGGTTCCAATGTCCCAGGAATTTGAATCCCTCCCTCTTGCACCATCTCTCGAGCCACGTAGCCATCCTCTCTATCCTGACAATCCTACTCTGACTAGCTCGTGGCACTGGTAGCAATCCTGAGATTATTACCTTTGAGGTCCTACTTTATAGTTTAATTCCTAGCTCCCTAAATTCAGCTTGGAGGACCTCGTCCCGTTTTTCTCTCTATCGTTGGTGCCTATGTGCACCACGACAGCTGGCTGTTCACCCCCCACGCCCCCAGAATGCCCTGCAGCCGGTCCGAGACATCCTTGACCCTTGCACCAGGGAGGCAACACACCAAGTGACACTACATACTGAGGTTCTACCTGTCCTCCGTGTGATGAAGGATGGGCCTGGCCTCGTTGCCGCGGAACGCTCCAAGTAGTTGGACCGTGCCGTACCATCTGTCCTTCGTGGAAACGTTTTTGAAGAAAAACACGTTTGACCACTAGGCAATGAAGCAGTGGTAAGCACGTAATGTCCTCCAGGCCCTCAGGGAAAAGGAGACTGTGGAGGACGTTGGATGGTTCCCTGAGCAGACTGTCAGAGTCATCTGGCAGAACGCCTCCTCACCAGAACTTTCAAACAAGCACCAAGACCTAGCTTGGCTGGTGGTGAGATGGGCACTCCCCGCTAGATACTTCATGTACACCCGAAGGCTCTGCGCCAATGCACGCTGCCCTCGCAGTGGCTGTGGGGGAAATGAGCCGGGCACCCACCTCCTTGTGGAATGTGCCTTTGCAAAGAAGGTCTGGAGAGAGATGCAGTGGTACTTGTCAAGTTTCATACCGAGCAGATCTGTGACAAAGGACTCTGTGCTCTACGGACTGTTTCCAGGGACACACACCGAGACAAACATCAACTGCTGCTGGAAGGTCATCAACTCGGTGAAAGTTCACTTTGGTCTGCCCGAAACATGCTGATCTTCCAGTGCAAAGAATTGTCCTCGACCGAGTGTTGCAGACTGCCACATTCCAAGGTCCATAACTTCGAAATGAAGGACGCACTCTCGCTTGGGGCAGCTGGGGCCAAGGCGCAATGGGGAAAGACCACTGTGTAAAGTCTTACCAGCAAATGTAGACCGAGGGGCGGGTAAGAGTGTAAACCCCCCCCCCCCTCGGTCTGGGCCACCAACACTCCAATGTAGAAGACAAACACGACAATGTAAATATTTAAGAAGGAATCGTAATGTAAAGAGTGATATGTGTATAACAATATCAAAATTGAATGGAAGAAAATCAAGGCAATGTGTAACTCTGCCGGAAATGTACAGTCAAGACAATTTGAAATGTTCTGTAATGCTTATGATAAATTTTATGAATAAAGTATATTTTTTTGGGAAAAAAAAATCTGTTCTTATCAGTTGAACGAGACGCTAAGTCCAGACTGCTGATGGAAACGGTAAAAGACGCCTAGCTGCTCGACGTCTGCAGCGACCCTGCAGACGGAGCGCAGCGCAGATACACATGGTCACGGCCAGACGGGTCCGTCCGCTCCAGGATAGACTTCTTCTTTGTGTCCTGTGCTTTCACGGTCAGGTCCACCGATGTAAAGCCGGTGTTCTTCTCTGACCACTGCCTCCTACTGGCCGACTGCCACCTGCAAGAAGACCAGGAGGTAGGCAGGGGGACATGGAAGCTAAATGTAAAACTGCTGACCCCTGAGAACCTCGAGGAACTCAGGAGGGATTACAAAGGTTGGAGAACAGTGAAACCCCTCTTTGAGGCCCCACACCTCTGGTGGGAAGCAATCAAGGGGAATATCAAGAGATTTTTCATCCTCAAGGGCGTTCAAAAGGTGAGAGAGAGACGAGGGGTCATGTCCAGGCTCCAGAAAAGTATGCAAAATTTGCTCCCGCTGCAGTCGATGGGGATGGATGTCAAGGAGGATCTCCAAGAGGTGAAGAGCCAGCAAGCCTCGCTCTACACCTCGGAGGCCTCCAAGGTTATCTTCCGTTCCAGAGTCCGCTCCGTGGAGCAGAACAAAAAGTGCTCACGCTTCTTCTTCCAAAAGATGCACAGAGAGACCTCTGTGATCAGCAGCCTGAAGGAAGAAGATGGCTCTGTAAAGTCATCGCAGTCTGACATCCTGAGGATCTGCCAATCCTTTTATGCCGGACTGTATGACCTGGAGCCAACAGATAGCACTGTTTCGCAGACCTTCCTGTCGACTATCACGGAGGTCATAGGCGACAGCGAGCTGGAAAACCTGGACAAACCACTAACTCTGGACGAGCTGACAAAGGCTGTCAAGTCCTTCGAGACGAGTAAGACTCCGAGAAGCGACGGCTTACCGGTTGAGTTGTATTCGGCTCTGTGGGACTGGATGGGCCCAGACCTGCTGGAAGTATACGAGAATATGCTTCTGGAAGGGAGCATCTCAGAGTCCATGAGGAAAGGCATCATCACCCTCATCTACAAGCAGAAGGGGGAAAGGGAATAAATTCGAAATTGGCGACCCATTTAACTGTTGAATGTGGACTACAAAATTCTAGCAAAGGTCATCGCCAATCAGGTCAGGTCTGCTCTGGAGTCGGTGATCCACCCTGACCAGACCTGTGCTGTACCCGGCAGGAAGATCTCTGATAGCCTCGCGCTACTGAGGGATACGATCGTCTACGTTCAGGACAGGAGGATGGACACCTGCCTCATCAGCCTTGACCAGGAGATGGCTTTTGACAGAATATCGCGTACCTACATAGAACATAGAACATAGAACAATACAGCGCAGTACAGGCCCTTTGCCAAGATTTTGCACCGAAAGAAAGGCCATCTAACCTACACTATGCCATTATCATCCATATGTTCATCCAATAAACTTTTAAATGCCCTCAATGTTGGCGATTTCACTACTGTAGCAGGTAGGGCATTCCACGGTCTCACTACTGTTTGCGGAAAGAACCTACCTCTGACCTCTGTCATATATCTATTACCCCTCAGTTTAAAGCTATGTTCCCTCGTGCCAGCCATTTCCATCCTCGGGAGAAGGATCTCACTATCCACCCTATCCAACGCCCTGATCATTTTGTATGCCTCTATTAAGTCTCCTCTTAACCTTCTTCTCTCTCAAGTTCATCAGCCTTTCCTCATAAGATTTTCCCTCCATACCAGGCAACATCCTGGTAAATCTCCTCTGCACCCGCTCCAAAGCCTCCACGTCCTTCTTATAATGCGGTGACCATAACTGTACGCAATACTCCAAATGCGGCCGTACCAGAGTTCTGTACAGCTGCAACATGACCTCCTGACTCCGGAACTAAATCCCTCTACCAATAAAGGCCAACACTCCATAGGCCTTCTTCACAACCCTATCAACCTGGGTCGCAACTTTTAGGGATCTACGTACATGGACACCTAGATCCCTCTGCTCATCCACACTTTCAAGAACTTTACCATTAGCCAAATATTCCGCATTCGTGTTATTCCTCCCAAAGTGAATCACCTCACACTTCTCTACATTAAACTCCATTTGCCACCTCTCAGCCCAGCTCTGCAGCTTAGCTATATCCCTCTGTAACCTGCTACATCCTTCCACACTATCGCCAACACCACTGACTTTAGTGTCGTCTGCAAATTTACTCACCCACCCTTCTGCGCCTTCCTCCAGGTCATTGATAAAAATGACAAACAGCAACGGCCCCAGAACAGATCCTTGTGGTACTCCACTTGTGACTGAACTCCATTCTGAACATTTCCCATCAACCACCACCCTCTGTCTTCTTTCAGCTAGCCAATCTCTGATCCACATCTCTAAATCACACTCAATCCCCAGCCTCCGTATTTTCTGCAATAGCCTACCGTGGGGAACCTTATCAAACGCTTTGCTGAAATCCATATACACCACAGCAACTGCTCTACCCTTGTCTACCTGTTCAGTCAACTTCTCAAAGAACTCGATAAGGTTTGTGAGGCATGACCTACCCTTCACAAAGCCATGCTGACTATCCCTGATCATATTATTCCTATCTAGATGATTATAAATCTTGCCTCTTATAATCCCCTCCAAGACTTTTCCCACTACAGACGTGAGGCTCACCGGTCTCTAGTTGCCAGGGTTGTCTCTGCTCCCCTTTTTGAACAAAGGGACCACATTTGCTATCCTCCAGCCCTCTGGCACTCTTCCTGTAGCCAATGATGACATAAAAATCAAAGCCAAAGGTCCAGCAATCTCTTGCCTGGCCTCCCAGAGAATCCTAGGATAAATCCCATCAGGCCCAAGGGACTTATCTATTTTCAGCCTGTCCAGAATTGCCAACACCTCTTCCCTACGTACCCCAATGCCATCTAATCTATTAGCCTGGGTCTCAGCATTCTCCTCCACAACATTCTCTTTTTCCTGAGTGAATACAGACGAAAAATATTCATTTAGTATCTCGCCTATCTCTTCAGACTCCACACACAACTTCCCATCCCTGTCCTTGACTGGTCCTACTCTTTCCCTAGTCATTCGCTTATTCCTGACATACCTATAGAAAGCTTTTGGGTTTTCCTTGATCCTTCCTGCCAAATACTTCTCATGTCCCCTCCTTGCTCGTCTTAGCTCTCTCTTTAGATCCTTCCTCGCTACCTTGTAACTATCCATCGCCCCAACTGAAACTTCACACCTCATCTTCACATAGGCCTCCTTCTTCCTTTTAACAAGAGATTCGACTTCTTTGGTAAACCACGGTTCCCTCGCTCGGCGCCTTCCTCCCTGCCTGACCGTTGCATACTTATCAAGAACACGCAGTAGCTGATCCTTGAACAAGCTCCACTTATCCAGTGTGCCCAACACTTGCAGCCTACTTCTCCACCTTATCCCCCCCAAGAAACGTCTAATGGCATCATAATTGCCCTTCCCTCAGCTATAACTCTTGCCCTGCGGTGTATACTTATCCCTTTCCATCATTAACGTAAACGTCACCGAATTGTGGTCACTGTCCCCAAAGTGCTCTCCTACTTCCAAATCCAACACCTGGCCTGGTTCATTACACAAAACCAAATCCAACGTGGCCTCAGCTCTTGTTGGCCTGTCAACAAACTGTGTCAGGAAACCCTCCTGCACACACTGTACAAAAAACGACCCATCTAATGGACTCGAACTATATCTTTTCCAAACAATATTTGGAAAGTTAAAGTCTCCCATAATAACTACCCTGTTACTTTCGCTCTTATCCAGGATCATCCTCGCCATCCTTTCCTCTACATACCTAGAACTATTTGGAGGCCTATAAAAAACTCCCAACAGGGTGACCTCACCTTTCCTGTTTCTAACTTCAGCCCATACTACCTCGGAAGAAGAGTCCCCATCTAGCATCCTCTCCGCCACCGTAATACTGCTCTTGACTAGCAGCGCCACACCTCCCCCTCTTTTGCCTCCTTCTCTGAGCTTACTAAAACACCTAAACCCCGGAACCTGCAACATCCATTCCTGTCCCTGCTCTATCCATGTCTCCGAAATGGCCACAACATCGAAGTCCCAGGTACCAACCCATGCTGTCAGTTCCCCTACCTTGTTTCGTATACTCCTGGCATTGAAGTAGACACACTTCAAACCACCTACCTGAACACTGGCCCCCTCCTGCGACGTCAACTCTGAGCTCCTGACCTCTATACGCTCATTCTCCCTTACCCTAAAACTAGAATCCAGGTTCCCATGTCCCTGCTGCATTAGTTTAACACCCCCCCCCCCAAAGAGCACTAACACATCTCCCCCCCCCCCCCCCCGCCCAGGATATTTGTGCCACTCAGGTTCAGATGTAGACCATCCTGTCTGTAGAGGTCCCACATTCCCCAGAAAGTGCCCCAATTATCCAGAAATCTGAATCCCTCCCGCCTGCACCATCCCTGTAGCCACGTGTTTAATTGCTCTCTCTCCCTATTCCTCATCGCACTATCACGTGGCACCGGCAACAACCAAGAGATAAATCTGTTTGTTCTAGTTCTGAGCTTCCATCCTAGCTCCCTAAAAGCCTGCCTGACATCCTTATCCCCTTTCATACCAATGTCGTTAGTGCCAATGTGGACCACGACTTGGGGCTGCTCCCCCTCCCCCTTAAGGACCCTGAAAACACGATTCGAGACATAACGTACCCTTGCACCTGAGAGGCAACATACCAAATGTGAGTCTCTCACGCTCCCACAAAATCTCCTATCTGTGCCCCTGACTATCGAGTCCCCAATTACTAATGCTCTGCTCCTCTCTCCCCTTCCCTTCTGAGCAACAGGGACAGACTCCGTGCCAGAGGCCCGTGCCCCATGGCTTACCCCTGGTAAGTCGTCCCCCCCACAAGTATCCAAAGCGGTATACTTGTTTCTCAGGGGAACGACCGCAGGGGATCCCTGCACTGGCTGCTTTTTCCCAGTCCCCCTTACAGTTACCCATCTATCTCCAATCTTTGGTGTAACCCCCTCTGCCTCCCGAATGATCCGAAGTTCTTCCAACTCCAGCTCCAGTTCCCTAACTCGGACTTGGAGGAGCTGGAGATGGCAGCACTTCCTGCCGGTAAAATCAGCAGGGGCACTAACGGCATCCCTCACCTCAAACATCCTGCAGGAGGAACATTGCACTCCCTTCCCTGCCACCCCTCTAACTTTCTACCAAGATCTGGCTAACAACTAAATTACATCTTTTTATTTAAAAAAAAATAATAATAAAATATGGTACTTACCTCACACCAATGGGTTTTATTATTAGGTTAGAGGAGGAGGGCGGGTGGGAGACACTACACGTGTAGTGTCTCGGGTTTCCTCTCCACCAGAATTTATTGGTGAGGGTCTTCCCAGAAGTCCGCGGGTCGACTTCCTGTTCCCGCCTTAAACACTAAACAATTTTTTAAAAACCAGCAAAGAGGGACCGAAAACGGGACCAGGTAAGTGTCTTTAAAGGAGAGACTTACCTCCCAGAAATCACTTACGCACTGCCCCCGCTGAAATGGACTAGCCTGCTCCGCTCCTGCTGAAATCGACTGGGCCTGCAAGGTAAGTAAGTTGTTAATCTGTACTTACCTCACCCAGGCAGCGACCTTTTAAACTGTCCCCTCTGCCTCGCAGCTCCCGCGCTTTTTCAAACTCGCGCGCTGTTTTTAAGGTCCTGGCTCTCTCTCTCTCTCCCGAACTAACAGCTGACCTGCAAGGTAAGGAAGTTGTTAAGCAGTACTTACCTCACCCACGCAGCGACCTTTTAAACTGTCCCCTCTGCCTCGCAGCTCCCGCGCTTTTTCAAACTCCCGCGCTGTTTCCAATTTCCCGGCTCTCTCTCTCTCCCGAACTACATGATGGACGTGCTCTCCAAAATGGGATTTGGGGAGGGAATTCGCAATTGGATCAAACTGCTCTACACAAACATCTATAGCGCAGTCTCAATCAATGGGTGGGAATCAGAAAAGTTCCAGATCAAATCTGGAGTCAGGCAGGGCTGCCCTCTCTCCTCTGCCCTGTTTGTGTGCTGCATAGAACCTTTTGCCGAGTCCATCAGGAGGGATCCGGGTATAAGATCCACTGTACAAGGCCTCCCTGTACATGGCCGACGTTGCCGTCTTCTGCTCGGATCCTGCGTCTGTACGCAGGCTCTTGACCACCTGCGACCAGTTTGAACTGGCCTCGAGAGCCAAGGTAAACCGGGGCAAGAGCGAGGCCATGTTCTTTGGGAACTGGGCCGACCGGTACTTTGTCCCCTTCACTGTCAGTTCGGATTACCTGAAGGTGCTGGGGATATGATTCTGAGCTGCTGGGGTGTGCACCAAAAACTGGGAGGAGCGCATCGCCAAGGTAAGACAGAAACTGGGCTGGTGGGAGCAACACTCCCTCTCCATTGCGGGCAAAACCCTGGTCATCAGGTGTGAGCACTCTCGGTGTTACTGTACGTGGCGAAGGTCTAGCCCATAACCCGACCCTACACCACAGCAGTCACCCGGGCCATCTTCAAATTTATCTGGCGATCCAAGATGGACCGTGTCCGAAGGGACACCATGTACAAACCTCTGGAGAAGGGAGGGCGGAATGTACCCAACGCCTCCCTCACCCTGTTGGCCACCTTTGTGTCCAGCTGCATCAAGCTGTGCGTGGACCCCCAGTATGCAAACACCAAGTGTCACTACATACTGAGGTTCTACCTGTCCCCGGTGTTACGAAGGATGGGTCTGGCCTCATTGCCGCGGAACGCTCCAAGTAGTTGGACCGTACCGTACCACCTGTCCTTCGTGGAAAAGTTTTTGAAGGAAAACACCTTTCACCACAAGGCAATGAAGCAGTGGTCAGCACGTAATGTCCTCGAGGCCCTCAGGGAAAAGGAGACCGTGGAGGACGTTGGATGGTTCACTGAGCAGACTGCCAGAGTCATCTGGCAGAACGCCTCATCACCAGAACTTTCAAACAAGCACCAAGACCTAGCTTGGCTGGTGGTGAGAAGGGCCCTCCCTGTCAGATTCTTCATGCACACCCGAAGGCTCTGCGCCAATGCACGCTGCCCTCGGAGTGGCTGTGGGGGAAATGAGACGGTCATACACCTCCTTGTGGAATGTGCCTTTGCAAAGAAGGTCTGGAGAGAGATGCAGTGGTATTTGTCAAGGTTTATCCCGAACAGATGTGTGACACAGGACTCTGTGCTCTACGGACTGTTTCCAGGGACACACACCGAGACGAATATCAACTGCTGCTGGAAGGTCATCAACTCGGTGAAAGACGCTCTTTGGTCTGCCCGAAACTTGCTGATCTTCCAGTGCAAAGAATTGTCCTCGACCGAGTGTTGCAGACTGGCACATTCTAAGGTCCAGGACTACGTGCTGAGGGACGCACCTCAAGCTTGGGGCAGCTGCTGCCAAGGTGCAATGGGGAAACACCACTGTGTAAAGTCTTTCCAGCAAATGTACACCGAGGGGCGGGTAACAGTGTAAAGCCCCTCGGTTTGGGCAACCGACACTCCAATGTATAAAACAAACATGGCACTGTAAATATTTAAGAAGGAACAGTAATGTAAAGAGTGATATGTGTATGTCAATATCAAAATTGAATGAAAGAAAGTCAAGGCAACATGTAACCCTGCCGGAAATGTACAGTCAAGACAATTTGAAATGTTTCTGTAATGCTCATGATAAATTTTTATGAATAAAGTATATTTTTTTGAAAAAAAAATCTGTTCTTATCAGTTTAATATCTGATATGTCCTCGAGCTGAGGACTGAATATTAAATTGATTTTTGGGACGCGGAGATGGTTCAGGGGCTTGCTCCTTCCGCTCCACGCATCAACCTGGTCTTGCAATGCTTCCAGGAATGGTGCCTTCACCCCGTTTTTGGGGAGCAAAAATTATAAAACAGAATGTGGCGCAAAACAGATGGTTCAGGGGCTTGCTCCTTCCGCTCCACGCATCGACTGGTCTTGCAATGCTTCCAGGAATGGTGCCTTCACCCCGCTTAGGGGAGCAAGAAGTACAAAAGCAGAAAATGGCGCAAAACCTGGCTTCCCCTTTTCTCTCTTGTCCAGTTGTCTCATCCTGACCAATTTATCGTCTTTCAGGCTCCAAAGCATTGCTACCTTTTCTGCTGGCGGGCACTTCGTGCATTAATGTTGCGAGCCGAATGTTCGCGGACTTACGGCAGCCAGGCTCCGTTTTCAGCTGATATGCCACACAGATTTCCTGCTGCTTTTTACAGGCCACTCGCTCTCACCCCAGGATGGCGACTTGCCTTCTCCTCACTTCAGTTACCACATCCCTTCATCCTGCACAACGGGGAAGTGTGGCGACAGACTGAATGGCATCCTGATTTGGATGTAGGTGTACCTTCACGGCGTCTCATTTCGGTATCCTGACTCCACGACCAACACGCCAGGGTGGAGCTCAGTGGGACTAGACATTGCCCCCTGTTGGATTCCGCCAGTACTTGCTGCTTGCACGGATTGCCCTTTGTTCGGCAAAGCTGGAGGTTTCTTCGACTCCCTGCGTTGGGTGTCACTGGGCCTTCACAGAGTCTCCATTTCTTCTGGTCATGACAGTGGAAGGCGTGCCAGACGATGTCACCCTGTTTTACTGGTTCTGCATGCACAGACTCCACCGTGCTCGGCCAAGCTGGAGGTCTCTTGACCAAAAGTGACCGTGGACTAAAAGTTCCAAAGCACAGTCGAGCGCAGCAAGGTGCACCTGAATGTCGGTGGACTAGGAGGACAAGAGTCATAGCCGGAAATTCTGGGCTGTCGCTGCTCGGCATTTTGGCTAA